>NC_136493.1:86701622-86734122 GCF_053919585.1 Euprymna scolopes
CAATATCTGCCGAGTATTCGTCAAGCTTTCGCCGGTGCTAAAAGGCATGCTTTCAGTTTTGGACCCGTACCGATGTGGTAATTGAGGCTGAAGGCGGCTACATTAAAAAATGTCAGCTCTACTACATAATCAAGTTATCTGAATTGAATTTTTTCAATAAAAGTTTTAAAATAAAGCTATTGTGTTATTTACTTTAGGGCGACACTTTTATCGTTCCACGGTATTGTTACGGATGCGCCCAAAGAACCTGTAATTGTACTCTTCTATTATATAAAAGGCAGTTGTCTCTCTTTGTTTCATTTTACTTCACTTCTCAGAAATCAAAGGGCCCCACTTCCTGATCTCTATATGAGATACATAGATACTTGACTATTACATTAAAGTTCCCCGTTACCTCTAAAACACGGAATTAATAAAGAAGTCGAGAACATAATTTACCTTTCCACAATTAACCATTTCAGTATGTTATAGTATACCATTTCTTATAGTCTTTTGGTTTTATTGGATTCTAGGACAAGAATTCCCTTTGTCTGATAAAGTATCCAGTTTTGTGCTGTTACCTGATGTAGCATCACGTGGAGAAGGTGCCCCATGCCTCCTAAAAGCCAGTGTTAGCTAGCTACACTAGGGAGATGTTACTTGTGCTGCAAAGACTATGCAATTTTGAATATTTGGTTAAGATTTACTTGTAGGGGAAAGTATTTTCATGCCAGGTTGTCCTGACAAGCCCTCAGACAGAGAGACTTTAGACACTTGAGGATAGTGTCCAGTAGGTTTTCAAGTTCTCTACGGCATTCAAGTTATATCTCTATGTATGTGGGCTAGTATGTCTAGCTGAAAGTAAACAAAAATAATACTACAAAAACTACACCCACAAAAGTGACATTATTTTATGGTCATTGCGCTAGATGAATAAGTAAAATTCATAAAAATATATTATTTTTTTTGGGGGGGGGAGGGGGGAGATCAGATTTCGCCAGGGGTTCGGTTTTTCAGCCATTTCCAATGATATCAAAAAAGGGTCAATGCCTTACATTATTATTTTCATTTTTAATACATTATTATAATAGAGGAATAGGTTGGGAGGAGGTGAAAGAGGGCATGGGAGAGGGGGTGTAAATAAATGTGTGAGAAATAGAAGTTTTAATTTAAAGATATAACACGCATTTTTAAAACTCATCTATTTTGGAGGGGTTTTGCGGCATCGGTAGCCATCCTAATCTAATCTAAATATCAAATGGGAAGTAACAATAGGGTATATGCAAAGAATATGAAATAAGCAAGTCCATGTGTTTCAATAAAAAACACAGAGTGAAAACAGCGAGTGTTGAGAAAAAGGCAGGTAACAAAAATAATTATATGAAAAGATAGAAACAGAATTAAAAAAAACGAGTAAAAAAGACTAAGCTCGAACATAATAAGTACACGTGTAATAACATGATAAGTACACATATAAAAACATAATAAGTACACATATAAAACATAAGTACACATGTAATAACATAATAAGTACACATATAATAACATAATAAGCACACATATCATAACATAATATGTACACATGTAACTGCATAAGTATACGTATATATAGGATTAGAAATATTAAACAGTGTTAATGATCAAGAGAGTAGGAGAAAGGTACAATAGGGTAGATTATTATGGTCATCTATATAAATAAAAAAGTAGATGTATAGATGCGTGTGTGTTTGTGTGTAAATATTTAACCGATATATTCTTAAACTACTGGTCGCATAACACTGAAATCAATAGGAAATAATAATAATAATAATAATAATAATAATAATAATAATAATAATAATAATAATAATAATACGCTAAGAATAGTTTATAATAAGTAAAATCTTTGTTCGGTGCATAACGCATACACAAATATGTCGGCAAACTGAATTGTAAAATGTTCATTTCAACTTGTTGACATATTTCGGTTACTTTTGCGCATGCGCAAATGCATTAATAGATTAAAGTAGTTCAGTTTGAAATCTTTCTTATCTATCTTTTGATAGCTCAAACGGTTGAGGGCGCAGCTTTATCGCTAAACGTTTTGGTTTCAATTCTAGTTGATGGCACCCAAGTCATATTTTTAAACTTTTGCAAACTGTACTTTTTATATTAAATACACTATATATTAAGTACACTATATATTAAGTACACTATATATTAAGTACACTATAACACCCAATAGAGAATTTAATACGAAATCTGCAAGAATTAAAATATATTTAAGCGTATTTTACGGCCAGGTGCTCCCCGCTAGTCCGTAATAAAAAGGAGAACTTTTGTATTATTTATAGAAACAAAACAAAACAAAAATAGTAGCAGAACATAATAGTAGTTCGTATTAATATACTTAACTAAGTTAACATATGACTAACAGGGAGAGCTTAAAGGACTTAAATCGTTTAAGGGGATAAATATTCACAGTTTAGTAAATAAAATATGTTACGCTAAAATCGTTGTCATTCTTGACCAAGTTTTTGCAGATATCAGCAAACAGAGAAGTGAACCAAGATAGCAACTTTAGCTCTACACGAAGAAAAGACAAACACCATCATGAACTTGACAAAACTCTGTTTATATCTATCTCTCTGTCTCATTATTTATGTATTTCTTTTTTTTATATATAATTTCACGTCCATATCCATTTTTTGTAGGCAATTATTTTTCATTACGTTTTTAGACATCATAATTGTTTTTCTTATTTATTTATCTTCAACTTAATTCTTCTGCATCGAGCAGCACATTCTGTAATTCTTCAATCTGTATTTTATTTAAATCCCATAAATGTGACCGGCATTGACATTGCATTTTTTTTTAAATTTATTTATTTCCCTCCAACCCAAATTTTTGTTTTGGATTAGATTAATTATCCGTTTTTTATCTGAGATTAAATTTCTAACCATCTTCCATTTGTCGGTAAGTAAACTCCAGCAATATTCCCAGAAACTATGGATGCAATGTTCACAGGATTGCCAGGTGGTTTCGCCTATATTGATGATATTATCGTTATAGGCACATTCCAAGATGAACTTTTGCATCGTCTTACTGTCGTGCTGGATCGAATTCAACAATAAGGATTTTACTTAAGACCAAACAAACGCAAATTCTTCCAAAACTTCTGTGGTAGTATTTTGGATTCATATTTGACAAAAAAATGGTCGAAAACCTGATCCGGATAATATTCATGCACTAAAGCACATGGTATCTCCAACACTACGACCCTTGCTGGACCCTGTAAGTCATTATGGTTCTTTCCTAGCTGAACTGCAAAAGTTGCAGGACCTCTGATTAATCTTTTACAAAATGATCCCAAATTAAACTGGTCAAGCACATGGAAAGAATAATTTAAGAACATCAAAATGCTTCTTAGTTCTGATCTATTTCTGACACACTACTAACCATCATTAGACATTGTTGTGACGTATGTTTCAGACTATGGAGTCTAAGCAGTAGTATCACACATTTTTTTTCTGATAGAAGCGAAAAAGTCATTGCACACGCATCAGAGTCGTTGATGTCTACTGAAAGAATGTATAGCCCAATTGAGAAAGAAATTGCACATGATGCTATATAGTGGCCATTTTACTCTGATTACAGACAATAAGCCCTTAATAAGTACTTTTGGTTCCAGGAAAGGAATTCCAGTTTCTACAACAAACCGCTTGTAAAGATGGGCAACTATGTTTTTAGATTACAACTTTTCTATAAAGTACCAATCAGGCAACTGCGTTATCCAGACTCATATCTTCTCATAAAATACTAGTGGAAGACACCGTCATCGCTGATATATCTATGGAACCTGAAGTTGTCTCTGCGCTTGTTTGCACAGTGAGCTCGCTACTTGTAACTTCAGAGATGATCCAGGATGCTACAGCAACAGATCCAGTATTACAGAAAGTTCGACGTTTTCATCTCACAAGCCAAAAACATGCACTTACTAGCAACTTCAACCATTTTTTCAAAGAAGATCTTCTTTATCCGATATCAACGGAACACTTGTTTTTGGAGAACTTGTTGTTGTCCCATTCAAACTCCAGAACAGTTCTCAAGCAATTCCACTATGGAAATCAAGGAATTAATCAGATGAAAGACTTGACACGTGGCTATGGACAGGATATTAGAGAAACTTTTAAAAAGTTGTGCCAAATGTCAACTGATTACGAAGTCTCATCCGAAAACAACATTGCATGCATGGCCTACCTCAGAAATGCCCTGATCACAGCTTTGCAGGACCAATTAATGGACAACATTACTTAATATTGGTTGATGCTTACTATAAGTGGCCAAAAGTTTTTCAGATGAACCATACTATATTAAATGAAACCGAAAAGAAACTACAATAAATTATCAACAGATTAGGCGCCCCGGAAATCTTAGTTTCTGATAATGGTACTGCATTTATCTCAGCAGAATGTTTGACTTCTGTAAACAAGACAGTATTCGGCATCTCAGATCACCTTTTCACCCACAATCAAATAGCCAAGCTTAACGCTTTGTCGAAACATTTAAGAGAACATCCTTGAAGTTAAAAGGGAAAGGAACTACTCGAGAGATCATAGGAATATTTCTTAGTAGCTACAGAGCTACACCAAATGCAAATTGCCCAAATGGAGAGTCCCCTGCTGAAGCACTGATGAACAGAAAAATATGTTTACCAATGGATGCTATTTGTCCATCATCAAATAATCACCCTAAAATAAACAGGACGATAGAAAACAGATTCAATCGCCACCATGGAGTAAGGTCACGAAAATTCCTACCAGAACAACCCGTATTGGCAAAAGATTACCGCAATGGTAAAGAAAAAATGGACACAAGGTTATATAGTACGTCGTTCTGGTAATGTAATCTATGATGAGGATGTACAATCATCTATTTGGTTCAGACATGTAAATCAACTGCGCCACTCAGATCTCCAAAGAAACAATCAAATAACACAATGATTCCATTAAATATTTTATTGGAAACATTTGAATTACCTCAACGTGTTCAAGCAACATGCAGTAAACAAAGTAAGTCTGAGAAGAAAAGTCCAACCCGAAAGATGCAACGAAGGTGCAAATCAACGTCAACTCTACAAATAGACTCACATCAAACATCCTACAAGCATCATATTTCAAAGGAGATGTTTTATAGCGATAAAAAGAGAGAAATAACTAATAAAGAAAGTAAGAGTTATCATCATTTATATATTCTAGAAGAAGAGCGCAGAGTTCCAGGAAAGGAAAAAAAGGTGGACAATATGGCTGCTGGATTAACACATGCACATCGTTCTATAAATAATTAATGTCTCTGCCGTGAATAAATTGTATTTAACTTACAATCAGTTTGTATAATTATTACGCGAATATTCCATTCTTCCGACAAACCATTTCTCCGGACACAACACAAACCTACTCTGGTTGAGTACGAAGAGGACTTAGGTTTTGGGGAAGCTTATTGCCACTCAAATCCCAGCGAGAAATTAATGGGATACGACTGTTGCTATACTGCAAATTTATTTGCAGATGTTATCGAAAGAGGTAGAAAGTACAGGAAAACATTGAAAATTATTGTCACTCAAACCTTAGCGAACACCACCAGTTGTTCCTGAAAAGAAATCTTTGGTGATAGCCTATGTGAAAACTCCTAGTGAATAATAATAATAATAATAATAATAATAAGAAGAAGAAGAAGAAGAAGGAGGAGGAGGAGGAGGAGGAGGAGGAGGAGAAAAAGAAAAAGAAGAAGAAGAAGAAGAAGCAAAAAGGAAAGGTTATAGTTTGTTTATTTGTGACATTATGGCAATTGTTTCTTTATGGTTGTGACTAATCGTCATTTACATAAGATCGCTATGGGAAAATGAATCCTGTTTTACGAGTTGTTCGTTATAATTGAGAACGAATGAAGTTGAGAAATACGCATATCTGTTGTCGTATATCACCGAAACATTTCGCTAAGGGTGACATTTATTTTGGCCAGAAAGAAACAAAGGATTATAAGAGAAGAAACACATAAAAAAGCAAAAGAAAAAACAACCAAAAACATTGCTTCTCAAGTAATTCAATCGGTTTAGTCTGTATATATATATATATATATATATATATATATATATATATATATATATATATATATATATATATATATATATATATATATATATGATAAACATTACTTGTCCTTTTTACAAAAAAATCTTATTATTTTGTTCTAGCTGGAGATGAGGTATCCTACCGGATACCAGACATTCACTCGCTATCTCAGACATTCCAACTGAGAGATCTTTTTAACATTCTAACCGCCCCTTTTAGTACAGGTGCATTGGTTCACCGTGTATATTTGCCAGGTATTTTTTAAAATTCTTTTTCCTGGGTCCGTTTTTTTCCCTATAATTACTGGAATGATGGCGGTCTTAAGATTCCAGTTTCTTTTTCATGTCGTACATAAGACCTTGATATTTCGTTATCTTTTCCATAGAAATGATTCGATAAGTGAAACGGATTATGCGGTAAGATGGATGCCTTAGGCTCAACAGATCATCTGCGGTTTACTTTGTTGTAATGGATACTGATTGGTTAGCTTGATTATATGATCATTGATACAATAAAACTATAGTTCCTAGTAGAAAGAGACGCTTGATCCGTCCTGTCTAATTATAAACGACTGTTACTTTCGCAAATGAAGTATATTTTAAGTGTATAACTGCTTGTTTCATGAATGTATCCGAATACCAACGAGAAAGACTTTTAGAACTATCGCCACCTCTACCACTCTGAAAGGCGGATAACAAAAGCGAGCTCCCATCAAGAATTTTAAAGATTTTTAAAGAGTAAATACGTCGTCTAAATGAAACATAATAAAGATCTCTTCCAACATCCAAACATCATCACCATAATTTTGTTTTCATAAGTGACACTATTTCTATCAGCCGTATTTTGTCTTGTCATCTTCAATAGGCGTCATGCGTTGAATGCACAAGTAGAATAACAAGGCAACAGTCCAGAATGCCCTTTTTGGGAAACTGGATGCTCCCACGTTAAAAACGACCTTTTCTCTGATTTTGTCCTCGTGGGGAGGAAACTAAATAGGAACGAGGCAACTAAACTCACAGATTTTATGTAGACAGATAGACAGGCAGATAGGCAGACAGACAGACAGATAGATAGATAGATAGATAGATATATAGATAGATTTTAATTTTCTAACACGGCCTTCTTTTAATTCTGTCATAATGAATAAACTTAGCACTCATCTAACACTAACAATGGTTAGCTAGTCGTGGGAGATGCCGACGAAAAATAAGATAGAAAAGAAAGAGAGTTTGACACACATACGAGGGGCGGGCAATAAGTAATGCCCCTGACCCACTTCCCATAGCAATAGAGCAACGAAACTTGGCACAGTTATTAGTCTTTCTCTACATAGGAACCACCCAGAGTTATGCATTTCTCCCATCGTTTGATGCAGCTCTGGAGACCGTTTTTGTAGAACACCCCAGCTTGGTCCTCCAACCACGTCGTGACTTCAGAAATCAAGGCTGCATCATCTGGGAAAGGCTTTCCTTTCAAAAACAACTTCATGGCTGGGAAGAGGTGAAAGTCAGAGGGTGCAAGGTCAGGAGAGTAGGGAGGATGGGGCAGGATTTCATAACCACACGCCCATGCTTCTCATCTGGCGAAATTCGAGTTGTGGATCGGAGCATTGTCCTGCAGGAGGAGGGTACCTTTGCTGATCTTGCCCCGCCTCTTGATTTTGATAGCTTCCCTTAATTTCCTCAAAAGTGAGGCATAATAGGCTCCTGTAATTGTGGTACCCTTTGCCAGGAAATCTGTCATCACTACTCCGTCCTGGTCCCAGAAGACTGTGAGCATGACCTTGCCAGCAGAGGGCTGCACCCTTGCCTTCTTTTGAGGTGGTGAGTCCAGGTGCTTCCACTACATTGACTGGGCTTTGGTCTCTGGATCATAGTGATGGACCCAGGTTTTATCCTTTTGAAAGACTCATCTTCTTGGCACATCTCCAAATTCATCTTCGAGTACTCGACGCGTTTTCGCTTCTGGAATGGTGTGAGCAACCTGGGAATCCATCTGGCAGACACCTTATGCATATGCAAATAGTCATAAATGATAGTTTCCACAGACCCTTTACTAATCTTGAAATCTTGGGCTATTTGGCGAATATTAATGCACCGATCTTCCAAAATGGCAGCCTCAGCTTGACGGATAGATGCCTTATCAATGGCAGAAGGGGGGCGACCAGGTCTGGGAGCTGTTTCTACAGACTTCCGGCCATGTTTGAATTCACGATGCCAGCGTTTTACAAGGTCATATGATGGGGCATTATCACTATAAGTTTTTTTTCATTTCATCAAAAGTCTCCTGTGGTGTGCGTCCTTTCAAATACAAAAACCGGATCACTGCTCGACATTCAACAGGCTCCATTTCACATCTGACTCAGTTCAAACACCTGTAAAACAGAAACCACAATTAGTTCAGAGCTGTAATTTGCCACATATCCCGTAGAAATATAAATCATAGAGATATAAATCATTGCACATGCAAAATTTCAGCTAGATCAGACCACTGGAAGTGGGTCAGGGGCATTACTTATTGCACGCCCCTCGTATGGGAGAAAAGAAATAAAAACCACGTGCGTCGCGTTGTAGGCGGAATCTCCTTCCATACTTACCTATCTATCTATCTATCTATCTATCTATCTATCTATCTCTCTCTCTCTCTCTCTCTCTCTCTATATATATATATATATATATATATAATAGAATTATAGACAATTCAAAGTCATAGATTGGTATACATAGATTAATTGTATATGTAATAAGTAAAAACGATAATTGGGGATTATATGCTCTTTATACCTAGATATTTCGAAGTCTAATTCTCTTCAGAAGAGGGTTTAGGGCTCAGATTGCAAACATTTTAATGCAGCATCTACCTAAGGAGATGATTGGGGAAATTAAAGTATCTAGTAATAAGGGAATGATGGACGAGGGGTGTGAAGGGTATCTGGGAGAACATATACATAATCTATATATATTATTAAATATTATTACGTACATAATATATATATATATATATATATATATATATATATAATATATGGACAGACAGATAGACAGACAGATAGATAGATAGATAGATAGATAGATATCTCCTTCATTAGACTATTCCTATCATATACTATTAGTACAATAAACCTAATTGTGTGACCCCAATCTTTGTTCATATAATTATTTCATTTAGGATTATTATTTTGCTTATATGGAAATTCACGATATAACAGTGGTGACGATCGGACCCAGACAACACATATAGATAAAGGATCGATGAAAAACGCAGGTGGACAGTTTACAGGGAAACTTAAAAAGAAAACTAAAAAATAAAAATAAAACAAAAAAGAACCCCAGACACCTAACATTAATGGCGACTAAAAATATTTAAGGTTAGAAGCAGTTTCATTTTAAAGAAAAAACGAACAATATGTTTTTTGTTACCAAGTCGTTAGATTGATCTAGCAGTTGTATATATAGTTGAGACTTTTCTCATTCTGTTGTATATAAAAATTATCATGGAACAGTTAATGGAATTTGCGAAAACCATGTGTTCTGCTATGCAACAATAATAGACGCACTAGAAAGAAAAGAATGGATCAATTCAAAGACAAATTAAATTATTGCAATGGCAATATTGAGAGCAGCACCAATAACAACAAATTCAATTACAACAGAAATAATAGAAGTAACAGGCAGACTTATAAAAACAAATATTAAAACAATAAGAAACCATGTAAAATATATTAATAAAACAGGTAGATAAAAAAGGCGCAAGATTTTTTTTTCCACCGAAAGAGTTATTACTTTTCTCTTGGAATTTCAAGACAATAACTTTTCCAACTTACTTCAGACGATAAGAAACAACTTTTTCGAAAGGATGTCAGTTGTGGTCTGAGGAAAAAAAATGATATCTTTATTATAAAACTTAGGTGCTCAGGAAAATACAAGGTACACGAATTTGATGCTGCCGAAAATACCAGAAGATATTTCGTTTAAAGAAATGATTGAAATATTGTCAAAATATTTGGCGAATGTGACAGTTTGTTTCATACACGTTATAAATGCCTTAACGTTGTCAGGAAAGAAAATGAGAACTTTATTACATACACCGGAAAAGTAAATTCGCTGTGTGAATCATCCAGGATCATGGAAATTTAAGAATGTCTACTTTTTGTTCAGGGGTTAACTACAGCAAAAGAAATACTTTTGAGAATACTGTCAATTATGAAACAAGATACAGAAATAACGTTACAAAAAGTTACAGAAGAATGTCAAAAGTTACGCAATATAAAACGGGATAATATAAGGATAGTAGAAAAAAAGTTGGTCAAGTATAAATATTGAAGCGACGAGTCCACAAGAAAAGAAAATACTGCAAGGCATGTGGTAGAAAAATCATTTTACAAGTGACTTTTATTTCAGAAATAAATTATATTATGAATGTTGCCGAAAAGGGCATAAAGCGACTGTACGTGATAAAAGAAAACATCAAAAACGTAAAAAGATAAATACGATTGGGTCTAAAACAAATTTAAAAAAAGAAAATCTATAGACATCAAAATAAATAATAGAACGGTAAGCTACCGTCTTGATACAGGAAGTGACATATCACTAATCGATGAAATAACGTGGGAAAAAATTGGATGACCGAAACTACAAAACACTGAAAAGGTTGCCAGGGGTGCTTCTGGAAATAGGCTAAAATTCAAAGGGAAATTTTACACAAACATGCTATTTGATGATAAAACAATCGAGGCTAAAAGCTATGTCATATCCGGAATAAATTTTGACCTATTAAATGTGTCAGGGATAGAAAAATCTAAACTGAAATAAAAAATTATCAGAGATCAGCGGTGGTGGTGGAGGGGGGGCGAGTTTGCCCGGTTGTAAAATACGCTTAAATATGATATTTCTATATGTTCAGATTTCGTATATATTATTATTAGGGCTATGACAACAGTATATTCTTTCCATTGTTTTGACTCTCGAGTATATATCCGACACAGACAAAGTTAATCAACCGAAAACCACATCACTCTATATAAAAGCATATAAGATATCAACGGATACACACTCGAGAGACAAAACAATGAAAAGAATATGCTGTTGTCCTAGCCCTAATTATTATAGAGTCGTGATTTCAAAAGTAAAAAAGTATTTTTGTGCCATCAGCTAGAATCGAAACCGAAAGCAAAACTGTAGCATTCAAAGCTGGTGACGTTACTTCTAAACCAACATGACACGCATATGAACTGATTAAAAATTTAAAATTTTAAATAAACTAAATCAATGTACAAAAATGTATAATGATAATTTTTTTCAATTTTGACCCATTTTTTGGCCCCTTGAAAACTATTTTAACCGGCTAAAGACCTATAAAAGAACTATCCGTAAAAAAAACCCTAATCATTTGAGGTCCCTAGCGTCGCTCTGCGACTTTTTAATTTCGGGAGAGATAGTGTTTGAAAATATGGAGACAGACAGACAGACAGACAGACAGACAGACAGACATATAGCCTTTTATATATTAGATTCTAAAAATTTACAAACGTATTTTTTGATGGACTGTGTTGTTGTATGAAGACTGATGTACAATCTTCGCTAAAGTGTTCAAACCAAAAATAAAAGTGCCATTTTCATCATTAGAAATGATAGACAATGAATCACAGCGACTTGAAGAAATTGGAGTGATTAAAAAGATTTATAACTCAAAGTGGGTGTCACCCACAATATATGCATACAAAGAAAACTAAAAGCATGTGTTGATTTAACGACTGTCTGCCCACAGCTATCTGCTTCCTATACCAGAAGAAATCTTTTCAGAGTTGAATGGAGGCAAAATTTCTAGGAAATTTATCGAGGATGAATGTGAGAGCTATCTAACGATTAATAATTATTTTCCTTAAAACCTTTGCCTTTCAGTTTGAATGTAGCCTCGAGTTTATTTCAACAAATTAGGGATACAATGCTAGCCGATCTGGATTTTGCAATGGCATACTTAGATGACATTCTGATAAGAAGTAAAAATGTGGAAGATCACAAACTTCATATTCGAGAAGTATTCAAGAGAATAAGGAATGACGGATTTAAAGTGTGATTTAGAAATGTGAATTCGGCACGAACAAAATCGAATATTTGGGTCAAATAAGGAAGAAAGATCAACACAAATAGAACAGATTCAATAAGAGACAAGCCTAGGTTAGATAATATGACAAAATTAAAGTCATTTCTGAATCTAGAAAATTACTATAGTTTTATTATTCCAAAAATGTACAAATTAAGAGTAACTTTTAAATGAATTACTAAGGAAAGATAAAAATCGTATTAGACAAAAGAACACGAAAAAGCATTTAAAATGTTTATTCTCGGATCTAGCTTTAGCACATTACGATCAGAAAAAGGAATTAATTGTAGCATCAGATGCAAGCTAATATGGTTTAGGAGCTGCGCTTTTACACGGATTTAGAGATGGATCAACAAAACCGATTGCCCATGCCCCGAGAGCTTTACTACCGGCGAAAAAGAATTATAGTGAGAGGATATACTAATTAGTATCGTTAGAAAATTACAGTTAGAAAATGATGCTGGAAGAAATTTTTAAAAAGCAGCGAAAATGGATGAATACATTAAAAATATGAAGAAACGAAAACGAAAATAAAAAAGGATTAAGACTGTTTCCATTTTCGATAGGCAAAAAAAGAAGAATAAAAAAGAAACGCTAATGTATACAAATAGTGTCGTAATATCAAGAGTCTTATAAAAGAGATATTTGAAAGAAGTCCACATGGAATATCCGGTAATCTCCAGAATGGATGCGTTGATGAGAAATTGCACTAATTGACCCAAAATGGACCAGGACAGTAAAAATATGGTAAAACAACGTAAAGGCTGCCAATTAGCAGCAAAAGATACACAGGTGAAGACTCAGCCATGATCGAAATCAGACGTTCTCTGGACATGTATTCATATTGATTATGCAGGACCGTTGAAGGGATACTATTACCTACTAATTGTGGATAGTTTTTCGAAATAGTCTTAAAATTATAGATAAAAACAAACAGCTTCGAACACTGTATATAGGATATTACCAAGTAATAATAATAAGAAAAACAAAATTACTAAACATAAGGCAAAGTAGAAAACATATAAGGACTGCGATAAAGTTTTTTTAGGAACTATCGTCTCAAAAAGAATTGTGAAAATGGTCTATTAATAAAAGGAAGTACCATTTTCCATAAAATACATATAAATCAGCTCAGACTCCGATATATGGAAACGGCCGAGACAATATAGTATTACCAATGAAAGTGTTATACGACACTTTCAAGATTAAACTCTCCATCAACAATGGAGTACCGATGGAGGTAACATCAACGCCAAGAATTGCAGATTCTCCAAAAACTAAAAAGACACCAGTTCAAACTGTGATGGGAAGTGAAAGAAAAAGGAATTAATGCTTATGTTTAAACCTAAATGAAAAAAAAAATGTTAAGAGCAAAATTCTTGGGAAATAGTTAGCTCGGGAAAAGGTGTTATAATGAAAAAAACAAAACAAACTTAGCACCCCTCTAACACTAAATGGTAAGCTAGTCATGAGAGACACTGGCGAAGAGAAAAATACAAAAAGAAGAGAGCTGGACACATAGACGAGAGAGACGAAAGAAAGGAACTCCATGCGCGTTGTAGACAGAATCCCTTGCCATAGATATCTTTCATTAGATTCTATTCTTATTTTGTACTATTTGTACAATAAACTTCATTATCTTACTTCAGTCTTTGTTCGTGTGAATATTTCACGTCGGATTATTATTTTGTTTATATCGAAATACACAGTATAACAAATTCTGAAAGTAAATTTTCTAAAAGAAAAACATCTTAAAGATATTAACTTGCACGAGGACAATAAAGACCTGTAGAAATTTTGTGCATACTTAAATAATCAATTTAGGTCAACGTATAAAATGTTACATTCTTTATTATTATCGCTTTAGTAAGTCTGATACTGCGATATAAAAATGGTCGCCATTCCAGCTTTAATGGCGTTTTTTATTCGTGCAGTCACGAAAGGTAATTTATTGTTAGGAGATTAACGTTAACTCATTAGAGATCGGACAAATTTCACTTAATCTCTAACAGTTCATTCAACTCATATCATTTGCCATTGGCGACGAAACTTGTCGCCATTTTGCTCGGGTTACAATTAGTCAGCCGGCAGCCTCTTTTTTATTTTACCCGAAAAAAGTACCTATTTACTATGCCTCCCCACGGGACAGAGTTAGACACCAAGGTCGTTTTTTAACGTGGAGAAAAGGTACAAAAATAAAAAAAAAATTGTCTCTGTCGTGAAGGACTGATCCTCCACCGAAAGAGAACAAGAAATGGAAGTGCAGCATCTGAAGAACAAATACTACACTTTGATCCTGGCCAAAATTAGTGCTGTACTATACGGATGTTCATTTCCCATATGAACGATTGGATGACGTCATAACGAATAATGTATATTAAAGAGAACGTCACAAAATAACGCCTATAAAAATGGCGCCACATATAAATAGAGAATTAAAACGATGACGTTTACGATGTTGGAACATTATATTTCCTTTAAATGATATATATATATATATATATATATATATATATATATATATATATATATATATATATACTAAGTACTAATCAAGAAATGATCCACCTATTTGACAAGTACTTGAAATGTAATGTCATCTGATGAACTCATAGTACTTGTGCTCTCTCGACGTACATACTCCTGACTAACACAACAAGAAGCGAAATCCCGCAACTTCACTGTTGAGATTCCTAGATGCCGGGAAACTGTCTACTCTGACAGTTTCTTCCCTCGAACTCTTGGACTCTGGAAATCTCTCCCTGTTTCCCTAACTGTACTAACCCCGCAGAATATTAATTTATTTTTATTTCGGACTATTAGTCTCATCTTTAAGAGTTGTTGTTTTTTCATCTTTTATTGGTTTGTTTTATTCACAACGTTTCGGCCAACTATTCCTCTGGCCTTCGTCAGGTGGTAACCGCGACGGATAGGAACTTCGAATCTCCTAGCTGCATTCTCAGCCATCACTGCCATCCGAAGTTGTTTTCGTCTCACCACATTTTGGCCAAGTGAACCTCTGGCACGCTTTGGGTGGGATTGAAACCGCTATCTTCAGACAATGTTCATCTGGAACTGTAGAGATTCAACGTCTCTATCAACTGCGCTACGGGCCCCGAAGGGCGATCAAGGTTGGATTCTTTGATCTTATAACTCCACGTTTATTTATTATCTGATCTTCCATAGTCGGGTCCGTACCGATTGGTATATATATTATTCCTTAATTGGAATTCGTTTTGAGATGAGCATTATATATATTAATTTATTTTTATTTCGGACTAATTCAGTGTCAAAAATTACTATCCCAAATACTTTTGCGTTTGTTTATTCATATTTTTTCCTTAAATATAAACTTTCTAAACTTTGATTTTGTAATTACACCTCCAAATATAATTTAGAATAGTAATAGGAATATACTGACTAAATTTTAGGTAAAATCTTGAACCCTAATTAAAGTTATGAAGAAAAATGTAATGTATCCAATACTTTTGCGTGGCATTCTATATGTATACAACCCATCAAAACAGACGACTTAGTGCGTGAATTTGCAGTTGTCCTGCTCTAAGTTGTTTATTTGTTCATGAATTCAGGCGGATACGTGTCGAATCTGTTCAATATCTGACAAGAAATGATTTTAATCATAAAAGAACACTTGCGCTGATTAAAATAAATATATCGACCTTATTCAATGTTTCAACAATGTGACCGTTGTTTTCTTCGTCTTCCCCCTGGTCAGCCAGTGTGTAAAGCAATCGGGAGTCTTCTCTGCTGATGTAAATGTGTCATAATATTTTGACATCGTGTTGACATTTACGTCCAGTCCATTGCACACGCGCGTGCACAAACACACTCAAACCAACCAACCAAACAAACAACAAACAAACAAACAAACAAAAAACTCAGCTCATCTTATTCTATCAAACCTACCGAGCACTTATGTAAAGTTTATTCATTTCCGGAATCAACTTTGTTGCCATGGTGACACGGCCATGAATCCGTTGCAAATCTGTGTCCACTTGTAATATGGCGCACCGCAATTGCCATAATAGGTCAAAGAATTGAAGTGACAATCGACAAACATTGAAGGCCGAGCGCAAAATAAAAGCGGATCTTTGAAAGAAGCATCCATTTAACATCCGCGGTTAGCAGTGGAAACCACAAATTTAAACATGACAGACCAACGAAAAACTTTTTCAAGCTTGATCATTTCTTTTCCTCCTTTTCACCCCCAAACAATGCATATTGCCACTTTTAACGTAAAAGGCAACTATTTGGGATCATGTCTAACTAGGGACTGTGGGCAATTGAGCAACGAGATATCTGCTCACATTACATTTAAACTTCTGCAGGGTTAGTACAGTTAGGGAAACAGAGAGATATTTCCACAGTCCAAGAGTTCGAGGGAAGAAACTATCAGAGTAGACAGTTTCCCAGCATCTATGAATCTCAACAGTGAAGTTGCGGGATTTCGCTTCTTGTTGTGTTAGTCAGGAGTATGTACGTCGAGGGAGCACAAGTACTATGAGTTCATCAGAGGACATTACATTTCAAGTACTTGTCAAATAGGTGGATCATTTCTTAATTAGTACGGCTTGGACGAGATCAGAGATTTTAATTGAACCAGCGGAGGGCCCCTTTCTCAATTAAGATCCCCGAACCTTGGGAAGGATTTCAGCTACGAAAGCAAAATTTTACATGTGTTAGGCTACTGTAACCTCTTTTGTGTAAATTTCTTTCGCGCTTTCTCTACAAAGCAAGTGAAGCATATTAGTTTTATTTTTTGTAAATTTTTATTAAATCGAATTGAAAATATGTCGAAATTCAATCTGTGGATTTCATCATGAAAATATTTCAAATTGAAAACCTCGACGCTGCACTGTTGAGATCCCTAGATGATGGAAAGCCTTCTACTCTAATAGTTTCCTTCCTCGAACCACCAGACTTTGGAACTCCCTCCCTGTTTCCTGTACGGTAGAAGTTAAAATAGAATGTGAACAGATATCTCGGTGCTAAACTCCCTATATTGTGTACCGTTAAATGTGATTCCAAATAGTATCCGCTTACGTCTAAGTCGCACTGTGCGTTGTTTGTAGTGAATAAGAATAGAAAACTAGAAATCACCCGACAGACAGACAGACAGACAGATAGACCAAATGACCGAGCCTCTTCTAGAGATAAAAGGACGTATCTATCTACAAAAAAAAAGGAGGGATGGGTGGTATTGCATGGCTGTCTTCCTTTTCAGATGGACGAGTCCAATTCATATGCGTGTCAGCAAAAATTATTCTCGTAGCAGCATCACGCTGACACTGTTCGTTTGAACGAAAAATGAATAATCGCCAACGATTCAAAACGAATCGGTCCGGAAGCTGAAGGCGAGAGGAATTATCAGTGGTCAGGATGATTAGTTGAGAACTTGTCTGACAAATCGCCGTTAATTACATTCGGAAACTTCCACCGAACAATGTCCGATTTATTATCTTGGTATTACAAAAGCTTGAAACGCGCAATAAGAAAGATTTACTGTCACAACTTAAATATAGAACTGACCTATTTCATTAATACGCGGAATTAATTGATCTCTCCAGCACCATCAATTGGTGAAAGAGTAGGGTAGACTCTCTAGTTTTAATAAAGCAACTGCTCTTTAAGAAGTCGAAAACTGATATCTATTTTTTATATGTAATAATCAAATATCCTAAGATATTATCTTGAAAAAACAAAAAACAAAAACAAAACAAAACAAAACAAAAACACCAGTTGGAGCAGAAATTTACTTGTTAGAGATCGCAAAATAGTACTTAGCATACGAGTCGTCACTAGGGCTGATGACTGCTAAACAGACCACAGTCTGTTTTACTCTACCATGTAATTGCAGATCCAAGGAAACGTCGAGGCAAAGGGAACGTGAAAAGGTTTGACCTCAAGCGTCGCTAAGATCCTAAATACCTTACACCTTGACAGAATACAAAATTGACTTTGAAATCTAGTGTGGTATGGCTTCTTTTCTTCTCGACAGCCTTTTTCTCAAAGAAGAGACGTTGCTAGTCTATCGTTATTTCTATAAAATTTGCTCGACTGAGCTCCAATCTCTATTTCCTCTTTATAAAACTTCCACGGTAAGATTTTTTGCTACGAAAACTAAAAATGCTTATTTCCTATCTTTCTCTGTATACATTGCATCATTTGGAAATATTAGGAACAGAGTTTCTTCCGTCTGTGGAACATTACGCTGCAGGACTACTACACTGCAGATTACAACAATTTTAATGCTCTTATAAGCACTCAAATTTTGTTCATTTCACTCAACAATCTCTTCATAATATTCTTCATCATTCAACTGACAATTGACCCATCGCATTAATGCTTACCGTCGAATGGCATTAGACATTAACAAGTGATGATTCCTTAGTAATAAAAACCACACCCACAACAAGGTAGGTCTATAACATGGTTGCCCAGAACAGTGATGATTCACTTGTGAAGAGAGTAGATGCGTTCTCACAATCAACAAGTAACTTTTAAAAAGTATTTTCCGTTGATCAGGACCCTTTTTTACCTATAGAAATAAGGGACCCTCAGTGATGAATTTATAATAAAAGCGTAAAAGATCATGCAATCGCAGTACTGCTTAACCATAAATTGACGGCATTGCATTAGTCGCCAAGAATTTCATGAAATCAATGCGACGTTGTTGTAGAAGAATTTATATCGCGGGACTTTACCATGTTAGTATCGTCACATTTTCTCTGGAGACGACCTTAAGTGATTAATACGAAAATATTAATGTAATTATTTTATATATATTTTAATTCATTTTATCTATTTATTTTATTTATTTATTTATTATTATTATTATTATTATTATTATTATTATTATTATTATTATCTATGCGTTCTTTTGTGTGTCACGCTTACTTACATCCGCTTAAAATAAAGAAAAAAAATTGGTGTCGCTGTTGAGGCAAAGCTGAAAAAATTATTTTTTCTTCTTGGCCTTTTGGACAAGATCAAAGTGTAATATCTGTTCTTCAGGTGCTACATTTCAATTTCTTCTCTCTCAGTGGCGGAGAAATCCTTTACGACTAAGACAATGTTTTGTTCCTTTTTTCCACGTTAAAAAAACGACCCTGGTGTCTAAATTTGTCCCGTGGGGAGGCATTGTAAATAGGTACTATATTTAACGTAACAAAGTTTTAATAACACAAAAGTAACTGGGAAAAGTAATTTTTATTTAATTACAAAATGCCCTGGAAATGTCTCTTCTGATTAATTATAAGGTACATTGAAAAATGTCCCTCCTGGTTATGTTTTTGTTTACTTGCCTCCACATAAGGGCAGAATTGGACATGAGGTCGGTTAAAAATTTTGGGGGAAACCAGCTCCCCAAAAGGGGCACTTTGGTCAATAACAAAAATAAAAAGTGTATCACTAATGAAGGATTTCTCCTCCATTAATCAAGACCAAAAAAGGGGGGATTTAAGTCACTGGAATGCTGACTGATACTACACTCAGAAATTCATGTTGAAGCAATTGTTGCCTATTCTCTAACCGTGTTAATGTTTATATGTATTAATTTTAAAAAGTTGCTGAAACAGTTTATGATTTAAACATTACTTTATTTCAAGTATATTTTAAACAGTGGAGTGGGGATATGAATTCAGTACCGGAAATGACTTAACCCGTTTACGATTTAAACATTACTTTATTCCATGTATATTTTTAACAGTAGTGTAGGGGATATGAAATCAGTCCAGGAAATGGCTGAAACCTTTTACGCATTAAACATTACTTTATTTAATGCATATATATATATATATATAACAACGAGGTGGGGGATATGAAGTCAGTCCTGGAAAGGGCTGAAACAGTTTACTATTTAGACATTACATTATTTCATGTATATTTTTAGCAGTGGGTTGGGGATATAAAGTCTGTCCCAGAAATGTCTGAAACAGTTTATGATTGAAACACTACTTCATTTCATGTACATTTTTAATAGTGGGGTGGCGGACATGAAGTCAGTCCCGGGTTTGAATGAGATAAGTGCAAATATATACTAGCAGAAAGCATCGGCCAGTATTGAATGAGATAGGTGGAAACATATAGTAGCAGAATACCCAGTGTCGCCCGGGATCGAATGAGATAGGTGAAAGATATATACTAGCAGAATATACGGTGTCACCCGGGATTGGATAAGATAGGCGGAGCATATATATTGTGAGAATACCTGGAATTGATTGATGTGTTTGTAATGAAATAATCATCCCAGGCAATATATTAAAGTTATCATTTAAGTAAGGGGGAGCGACATAGTGGGTTAAAGTTATGAAAATTATTGTCAAAATTAGTAACATATCCCAGAATTATGAAAAATGATGAAATGTGAGTTTTTTCTTTTTTTTTTTTTACATGGAGTTACTTGATTGGCGTTTTTAAATGAAATAATCCGTCCATACAATATATCAAAGTTCTTATATTAGTAGGAGGGGGGCATAATGTGGGTTTTAATTATAAAAATGATTGTCCAAATTAGTAACATATCCAAGAATTATGAAAAATGATGAAATGTGAGTTAATTTATTGGTGTGTTTGTAATGAAATAATCAGCCCACTCAATGCATCAAAGTTATTATTTTAGTAAGAGAGGGCGATAAGGATGGTTTAAATTATGAAAAAATATTGTCGAAATTAGTAACATATCCAAGAATTATGAAAAATGATAATATGTGATTTAATGCATTCGTGTGTTTGCAATGAAACAATTAGCCTATACAGTATATCAAAAGTATTATTTTAGTAAGTGAGAGCGATAGGGATTGTTTTAATTTGAAAAACATATGTTCGAAATGAGTAACATATCCAAGAATTATGAAAAATGATAAAATGTGAGTTTATTGATTGGTGTGTTTATAATAAAATAATCAGTCCAGACAATATATCAAAGGTATTATGTTAGTAAGAGAGGGCGATAAGGATGGTTAAAATGATAAAAAATTATCGTCGAAATTAGTTACATATCCAAGAATTATGAAAAATGATAATATGTGGTTAATGCAGTAGTGTGTTTGCAATAAAATAATCAGACCAGACAATATATCAAAGTTATTATTTTAGTTAGGGAGGCGATGATGTTGATAAAAATTATAAAAAATGATTGTGGAAATGTGTAACATATCCAAGAATTATAAAAAATGATGAAATATGAGTTAATTGATTGGTGTGTTGTAATGAAAAAATAAGCCTAGACAATATATCAAACGTATTATTTTAGTAAGGGTGGAAGCTGTACGGTGTATTTAACTTATAAAAAAATGATTGTCGAAAATAGTAACATATCCAAGAATTATGAAAAATGATGAAATGTGATTTAATTGATTGGAGTGTTTGTAATGAAATCATCTGCTTAGAAAATATATCAAAGTTATTATTTTAGTAAACTGTGCTATATGGTAAGTTGAAATGATGAAAAATTATTGTCGAAATTAGTAACATAGCCAAGAATTATGAAAAATGATGAAATGTGAGTTAATTGATAGTTGTGTGTTTTTTTAATGAAATAATAAGTCCATACAATATATCAATTTTTTTTATTACAGTAAGGGGAGAGGCGATAATATGGGTTAAAATTATGATAAATTATTTTCGAACGTAGTAACATATTCAATAATTATGAGAAATGATGAAATGTGAGTTAATTGATCGGTGTGTTTGTAATGAAATAATCAGCCCAAGAAATATATCAAAGTTATTATTTTAGTAAGGGGTCGATATAGTTTTTAAAAGGGATAGAATAATATGAATGTGCCTTCCTTCATGCTGAACAGAACGCCCACAAAATGCCCGGCAACAATATATTATATATGAAAAATGCCGCTGTGAAAAAGAGGGTAGAACTGTCGACTATCAACTAGATGGTTGTAGGTTCGATCTCTGATTCAGGAGGAGTGCTACTCTAGTCGCACGAAAATGCTGTGATACAAAGAAACAGCCTGTCTGCGGATGACTATAATTAAAAGTTAAAATGTGATTTCTTGTGCAAATAATTGATAATAACTAAATAAGTATTAGAGTCATTAAAAAATAGAAGCTATTTTCTAACAAGGGCAGATATGCTTAAGATAACTCCATTCAATCTGCGCGTTTAGAGATGAAAAAGCAAAACTACAAAATTAAATTTGACACACCAACGAATACACCATTATAAATTTAAACGTGACAGACAAATGAATATATCATTACAAATTTAAACGTGAGAGATAAATGAATACATCATTACAAATTTAAACGTGACAGACCAATGAATATATCATTACAAATTTAAACGTGACAGACCAATGAATATATCATTACAAATTTAAACGTGACAGACCAATGAATATATCATTACAAATTTAAACGTGACAGACCAATGAATATATCATTACAAATTTAAACGTGACAGACCAATGAATATATCATTACAAATTTAAACGTGACAGACCAATGAATATATCATTACAAATTTAAACGTGACAGACCAATGAATATATCATTACAAATTTGAACGTGACAGACCAATGAATATATCATTACAAATTTAAACGTGACAGACCAATGAATATATCATTACAAATTTAAACGTGACAGATAAATGAATATATCATTACAAATTTAAACGTGACAGACCAATGAATATATCATTACAAATTTAAACGTGACAGACCAATGAATATATCATTACAAATTTAAACGTGACAGACCAATGAATATATCATTACAAATTTAAACGTGACAGATCAATGAATATATCATTACAAATTTAAACGTGACAGACCAATGAATATATCATTACAAATTTAAACGTGACAGACCAATGCATATATCATTACAAATTTAAACGTGACAGACCAATGAATATATCATTACAAATTTAAACGTGACAGACCAATGAATATATCATTACAAATTTAAACGTGACAGACCAATGAGTATATCATTAAAAAATTTAAACTTGACAGACCAATGAATATATCATTACAAATTTAAACGTGACAGATAAATGAATATATCATAACAAATTTAAACGTGACAGACCATTGCATATATCATTACAAATTTAAACGTGACAGACAAATGAATATATCATTACAAATTTAAATGTGACAGATCAATGCATATATCATTACAAATTTAAACGTGACAGACCAATTAATATATCATTACAAATTTAAACGTGACAGACCAATGAATATATCATTACAAATTTAAACGTGACAGATCAATGAATATATCATTACAAATTTAAACGTGACAGACAAATGCATATATCATTACAAATTTAAACGTGACAGACCAATGAATATATCATTACAAATTTAAACGTGACGGATCAATGAATATATCATTACAAATTTAAACGTGACAGACAAATGAATATATCATTACAAATTTAAACGTGACAGACAAATGAATATATCATTACAAATTTAAACGTTACAGACCAATGAATATATCATTACAAATTTAAACGTGACAGATCAATGAATATATCATTACAAATTTAAACGTGACAGACAAATGAATATATCATTACAAATTTAAACGTGACAGACACATTCATATATCATTAAAAATTTAAACGTGACAGACCAATGCATATATCATTACAAATTTAAACGTGACAGACCAATGAATATATCATTACAAATTTAAACGTGACAGACCAATGAGTATATCATTAAAAAATTTAAACTTGACAGACCAATGAATATATCATTACAAATTTAAACGTGACAGATAAATGAATATATCATTACAAATTTAAACGTGACAGACAAATGAATATATCATTACAAATTTAAACGTGACAGACCAATGAATATATCATTACAAATTTAAACGTGACAGATCAATGAATATATCATTACAAATTTAAACGTGACAGACCAATAAATATATCATTACAAATTTAAACGTGACAGACCAATGAATATATCATTACAAATTTAAACGTGACAGACCAATGAATATATCATTACAAATTTAACGTGACAGATCAATGAATATATCATTACAAATTTAAACTTGACAGATAAATGAATATATCATTACAAATTTAACGTGACAGATCAATGAATATATCATTACAAATTTAACGTGACAGATCAATGAATATATCATTACAAATTTAAACGTGACAGACCAATGAATATATCATTACAAATTTAACGTGACAGACCAATGAATATATCATTACAAATTTAAACGTGACAGACACATTCATATATCATTAAAAATTTAAACGTGACAGACCAATGCATATATCATTACAAATTTAAACGTGACAGATAAATGAATATATCATTACAAATTTAAACGTGACGGATCAATGAATATATCATTACAAATTTAAACGTGACAGACCAATTAATATATCATTACAAATTTAAACGTGACAGATAAATGAATATATCATTACAAATTTAAATGTGACAGATAAATGAATATATCATTACAAATTTAAACGTGACAGACCAATGAATATATCATTACAAGTTTAAACGTGACAGACCAATAAATATATCATTACAAATTTAAACGTGACAGACCAATGAATATATCATTAAAAATTTAAACGTGACAGACCAATGAATATATCATTACAAATTTAAATGTGACAGACCAACGAATATACTATTGCATACGTAAGCGAGAAAGACGTACAGAGCCTGTGGGAGAGATGCGCTGACACGAAACATGATTAAACATGACTTGACCAAACTCATTCGTGTCGAGACTCTGACTTTTCATTAAATCAGTTTTCGTTTAAACCAGCAATTAATTTTATATATACGGAAGAAGAATGGGATGAAAAAAAAGTGATTGGATAAAAGGTCACTTCGTGTTGCCAGGGAAGATTAATCCACATTTATTCGCAAGAATACATATTGTCATGATCTTATAAAATTATACCATGTTTTTGCGCTTGAATGCAATAAATGTTTTTTATCATAAGCGTAACAGACCAAAAACTTGAGCGTGACAGAAAAACAACATTCTATTTCAAACTTAAGCGTAACAGGCGAACTAAAATGCTATTAAAACATAATTGTTATGAAAACGTAAGTTTAATTTTAAGAAAAACAGACTCAACGCCAGACATAGGTCTAAATAGATACGATAAAAACACATCTAAAATGTTTCTTCAACTTTGAACCTAGCTGACTGGCGGCAACTTGGCGGTCGAAATAAAATGCGTCCATTCAATCTGCACGTTTATCGACGAAAACGCTATTTCAAACCGAACAACCTGAGCGATGGACGTATTTGAATAGCTTACCTAATAAAGAAAGAAGACAATAACGACCTTTCCAAATTGTTTAACAGCATATCAACCTTTTTCGGGATTATTTAATGTTAATACACAGTACACTTTTTAAATGATTCCTTGTACACGATTAGTTGAATAAAAGTTGTTATTTTACCCAAAACTAACGGGTAAAATTGTACATTCCACAACTCTGAATGACCACAACCGACGCGAAAGATTTGAACTTGACAAAAACGATTCCCTTTTAAACAAGCAAACAAACAAACAAACAAACAAAAATAATCTTATTGAACTGTGCTTATCATTTGTATGCCATGCGGGTTGAACCGGCTGCCGCAGGATGTTTCATGGGAATATAAAATTAACAAGAGGTCTCCAGTCGTTTGCATAGCTCGATTAAGGGAAATAAAAATAATCTGATGTTAGGCTTTTGCAGTTGTTGTGTAACATAACGCGCACAGTTATATACAAATACCGAGCCGTGAGCGAAATGACGTCACGATAAGGAAAAAGAAGACTATAAAAAGAAGAGAGCACGTTCGAGAAGACGATCACGTTAAAGACCTGTATGAGGTTCGAGAGCATATCCGAAAAGAACGAAAACTCATGCGTGGGGGGAAAATCAAGAAATAAATATAGACCAAATAAAGCGTGTTGAAGTTATTTTCTGTTCTTTGTTTGCTTTGCGACTAAGTCTAAAACGTGTTGGGTAACGTTACAGTTGCAGGCAATTGTCGACGTTCTTCTCCATACAGTAACTGATACTCCCAAATGGTCACCCATCTGGTACTGACCAGGTTCAACGTTACTTAACTTTGATGATCTAATGTGAACCGGCGTGTTAATGTGATAATGCCGTATTTTACTTATCGTTTGAGGAAATATTTTTGAAATTCTGTTGCCAATTAATCAGAGAAGGTACAAAACGTTTAATGAGATTTTAGATTCTTTTAACCACGACGGAATTTTAATTTACTGGCAAATAGTTTTCTGTTGATAATGAACAGGAGCCCGCTATTACTAACTCGCGCATGTTCAGATATAGACGACCTTTGACGAACAATGAGAGAAATATATTCTACTAGCATGACCCGTGTTCCGACGTTGTCTGGAGAAAATATTAACTCAGCTTACGGTGGATGGTTTATTGTCCTTAAAAGTAAACGTAAAGACCATGACGAAAACTGAAAAAATAAACCAAAAACAAAAAAAAACAAGAAAAGAAAAACGAAAAAAGAGTTATTCTATAAAAGGACCATCTCGATAAATAAAAGAAGCATTTAACCTCATCGAAAGCAATAGATATGTATACGATTTGGAAACGTCTATTTATATAATAAATCTGTTAAGGGAAAATGGAAAATAAGGAAGAATATGATTTAAAAAAGTTAATAAAGACGAAATAAGCGGCCATGTTGCATGGTCGCGTTTTATTTTTAATATATGTGGGTCAATTAGATCCGATGATATTCCTTTATTCTATAATCTTTATTTTATATATTTTATTTTATATTTCTATATTCTATAAATAAGCGAAAACTAAGACGTGAAATGGAGATGGTTGCACTGGTTGAACATTACAGATACGGTAATCTGGGGCTCCTTGAAACAGACACCGTTAAAACAACAGAAATTATTTGTAAGTTACCTCACCCTCTTTTTTCATTTTTTTCTCGTCACGATAAACTAGCGCCGCACCAAATAAAACGAACGGTAAGGAGAATGGAAAGGTCGAGGTAAGAAAGCACTAAACAGGTCTCCGCTGTATGACTGCGAGGAGATTTGGGACCTTGGGGAGGGTTATTGCCCCCAATATCCCAGTGAAGACTAATGATCGCTATCAATGGTAATCAATGGCAAATGACTGTCGCGATAACGCAAATTAATTTGTCGAAAAAGGTGGAGAGTACTAGAAATATGGGGAGACTTGTTGTCACTCATAATCTAGGGAACATCACAGGCTGTTTTCCAAGAGAATTCTTTGATGATAGCCTGTGTGAAAACTCCTAGTGAATGAAGATCAAGGAGACTGAGAAGCGGAGCAAATACATAGAACTGGCCAGATAGCTGAAAGGAATCTAGAAGGCAAAGAAAGTAAAGATAACACCACTAATAGTAGAAGTACTGGAAGCAATACTGAAAAATTTTGAAAAAAAGATTTGTCGAGATTGGAATCAGAGGGATGACAGAGAAGATACAACGGATAACAATAATGAAAACTGCAGAAATATTATGAAAACCATTGAATGTGGAGACTAACACTACACATAAACTACGCATGAACTGGACACAGAAACGGCTAAAGATGCAAAATACAGAGGAACATAACATGAAATTATGAAAACTTAAACTGTATAATTGTCAGATACCGCCCCTTGTCTTTTTTGTGAGTGTCACCATAAACGGACACCACACCAAATAATGAGGGTCAAGGAGGATGGAAAGACCGAGGAGATGAGTGCAAAAAGGACTGGGACCTTGGGGAAGCTTACCGAAATTCCAATGAAGACTAATGGTCTCCGACAACGAGAAATTAATGGTAAGCAGCTGTTGCGATAACGCAAATTCTTTTGTAAAGGTTATCGAAAGCGGTGGAGAGTACTGGAAATCTGAGGAAATTTGTTGTCATTCAGACTCCAGGGAACACTACAAATTGTTTTCAAAGAGAAATCTTTCATGATGGTTTGTGTGACTACTACTAGAGAATAAATAATAATAATAATAATAATAATAATAATTATTATTATTATTATTATTATTATTATTATTATTATTATTATTATTATTACGGTACGATAAAAACACTTTATCTGTCGAGGTGACATTATTCGAGTTTGACAACCTAGCTTTCAAGAAATATTTTAAATGAAATAAAAGTTGCCAAACAGCTGAGGGGGGCAGGTCACTTGGGTTCGTTAACATTTTTGTTTCGCTGTTATGAAAGCCTAACGCGGTGAATAGTAGGCAGTAGCGCAACGAGAATAAAGAAAAAGAAATTGATGAGAACGCCGAGGGTTGTAATATGTTTCTTGAATTTCCTGTTTTACTTGTAATTAATGCGAACGCGCACATTTAAAAAGAAACAGTGACCATTAACATAGAAAATATATAAATTCTTAAGTGTTTTCGGCTAAATCGTTATATGACGTCATGTTTCCGGAACCAAGGAGGATGATATTGTCAACTAGACATCACTTTTTAATGGATCGACATAAAATGTTCGTGGTGTTTGTACAACACACACACACGCACACGCACACACACACACACACACACACACACACACACACACACACACATACATATATACAAAGAGAGACAGAAAATGACAAAAAGTTATTTCCAAAATTCATGTATTATGCCCTTAATATGACGTAATAGAAAAATATAAAGGTAACTGCAGCTTCTCTTCCAATTTTTGGATTTAATCATGTCAAATCACATTTCAATTCCTTTTAACGAATTGATTGTTACTATTTCTTCTGATGAGTTAATAGATTCACTGATTGAAAATCCAATTATTATCCAATTAATTAAAATTGTTGGTACGAATAGTTGGGGTTAATGATTTTGTTTGATAAAAATTCAATATGGCATCATGGAAATATAAAAAGCTATTTACAGTCTCTCTTCCAATTTTCGGATTTTAGTCACACTTCAATTCCTTTTGACGGATTAATTGTTACTATTTCTTCTGATGAGTTAAGGTCATAATAGATTCACTGTTTGATATAATAATTAAGTGATTGATTTTGCGCTACGAAACAGATACTGTCAAGAATTTTATAAGTCAACGGAATTAAAGCAATAAATTATAAGATGGTCAACATCATGAATTTTGGAATATAACTTTTTGTCATTTATTCTATATATTACTCTGTAATCACACTGTGCTTCTTATATAGGGATTGATATATAATAAGAAAATATATTTCTACAGATATATATATATATATATATATATATATATATATATATATATATATATAGTCATCAACGTACAGTACTGTTTCGCTATATCAAAGCTCATCAGTGCCGCTAGAAACACAACTACCTCAAACCAGGATTGAAACTAGACCGCCTGGATGACATATATATATATATATATATATATATATATATATATATATATATATATATATATATATATATATATATACTAGCAAAAGTACCCGTCGTTGACTGGGTTCAAAAACAGCCTACAGAAAATGGACTCTGATTTATGAAAGTATGATAGGTAATGAAAAAGAGGGGTTGCAAATTTGGTTGAATTTGGGGGTATTAAAACCAAAGCAAAATATGATGAAAGTAAAAATAAAATAGATAAAACCCATAATTTATTATACCATACCTGTTCACACTGAAACACTTATCACACTATTCTGTGGATCTATATTAAAAAACCTTGTTAAACTTTGTGACATATTTCCATTCTATGGAGGTAAGGTGCGAACGAACACCCTATAATTTTATTATCCCATATTTCTTCAAACTGAAACATAATTATCAAAGTATACTTACGCAGATAGATATGAAAAGTCTTTATTAAAGTTTGTGCTTATTTCCATTCTATGGAGACGAGGTGCGAACGCAGACCCCACAATTTTATTATACCATCCCTATTTAAGTTAAAACATACTTATCAAAGTATTTTTGTGTACATCTATATCAAAAACACTTGTAAACGTCTTTTTTTTTCATTTTTACATTTTTTATTTCCATACTTTGTGGACCAGGCGCGAACGTTCTGCCAGATCAAACATACCCATTCCTGTGTCTCGATACATCTTCTATCATTATATGTAATCAGTTTTTTTTTAAATAGTCAACCATATAGGAGCCTATTCGTGACAAGACACACACACACATTCAGCTTTATATTATATTATATATATATATATATATATATATATATATATATATATATATATATATATATATATATATAGTCTGTTTATGATACACACATTATTGGTATACATTTTAATACTAAACTAAACGAACAAAAGACAATTTGCCACCAATCAGATAAAAGTGAGTACACTTTGCATAATTGATAATTAAACACCCGAAAACGATCGACAAAATAATCTATGGATCTAGCACGCTTCTAATTGAAATGTTTATATATGCCTACAAGAAATATTATCATAACACAGCGTTACATTAATATACCAACCACATAATTGATCCCAAATTATAAGTAAGCACTCTAACTAGAAAACTCTAGGAACGGAATAATAATAGTACCTCTTTGCATGTGTATGGTCTAAACAACCTATCTCTAAAACGAAGCATAAACCCCCATCAAATATTCTAATATTGCGGAAGAGATAAACAACACAAATGAAAAAAATGACAACCATCGAAATTAAATTTATATATAAATATAAAAAACTTGGCCACAATAATTACCTCAGACACGACGGTAGAGAAGAAAATATAACTACCGATATACCACTTTTATTTAAATCATATAATAAACTTGGCCACAATAATTACCTCAGACACGACGGTAGAGAAGAAAATATAACTACCGATATACCACTTTTATTTAAATCATATAAAAAACTTGGCCACAATAATTACCTCAGACACGACGGTAGAGAAGAAAATATAACTACCGATATACCAATTTTATTTAAATCATATAAATAAGCCCATATATCTATTCAACTAACTGCTAATGTGATTATATGGGCATATATCTTATAAATAAACAAACAAATCAATAAATTTATAAAGAATTTGAAAACTAGAAACAAATGAACGGATAAACAGAGAAGAATAGAATAAAAATCAATAAAATAAAATAAAAAATAAATGAATAGAAAATAAATAAATAAAACTTGTCAATAAGAAAATCAAGTCGCCACCAGAAAATAAAAAATAATCATAAAAACCTAAGATAGGGAATTAACGATTATAAGAATATAATATTACTTCAAAGCGAAGGCATATGACAATAAATAACCCCCAACTTAAAAGAACACCAACACATCTCCACTGCAGCAGCTTAATCATACGAAATCCTACTTCCACCCACTCCCTCACTTCAGCACACAAAAGAAACCCTACTGCTCACATTCACAAAGTATGCACCTACTTTCTTCCAGAACATTAACCACACCCAAATATCTTACAAAACTAATATAATTTTGACTCCCGTTTACATATTGATTCTTTTTAAATCTGATGAGGTGTTAACCTTGAATTGGGATTCCACTGAAACATGTATGCACATGTGTAACCAATAATATTTGTATAATAAACAGACTATATACCAGCTGTGTCTTGCGGTGAGCACACTTTAATAATCACGTGAGTTTCATTGGATTTAAATCTAGGAAACCAATCGATGCAATCATTATATATATATATATATATATATATATATATATATATATATATATATATATATATATGTATATATATATATATATATATATATATCGATTTGGAGCTTATATAGAATATCAATAAAATGGAAAAAAAAAACGACAATATAAAAATATATACTAATGCATATAGATTTATTCATTTATTCAATAAGGATGATATATCAATTTAGAAATGTAGAATAAGTAAAACTCTTTATATCATGGTATTTATGTTATATTATATGTAATATTATATGTAATATGTTACTTAGCATCTTCTCTCCTCTACTGATGAAAAGTGTTGGGCTTCGAAATACCATGGTATAAAGAGTTTTACTTATCCCACACTCCTAATTGATGTATCGTTCTTCTTGAATAAACGAATAAATCTATATACATTAGTATATATTTTTATATTGTTGTTTTATTATTTTTGTATATTCTATATAAGCTCCAAAGCAATTTGTTGAACTTTGCATTATCCCGATAAGCCTCATATTAAAGAATCGATCTTGTTCTTTTAACTCCCCTATATATATATATATATATATATATATATATATATATATATATATATGTGTGTGTGTGTGTGTGTGTGTGTGTGTGTGTGTGTGTGT
>NC_136493.1:86736622-86821622 GCF_053919585.1 Euprymna scolopes
TATTTCTCAAGAAATATCAAGTTAATTTCAATGAAATTCACACTCATATATTATCTGTCTAAAAATAAAACGAAATAAAGATATACTTAGTTGACAAATATTTATTAACAGATAATCAAATTACCCATATGCAAAAGTATTTAGCACACTGTCAAATTTTATCCTTAAGTAGTTATTTCATCTTGCTACAATATTTTAACCAATCAAAAGGCACCTCAGGGTTCCCGCTCCTTACAAGTCAGTTGATAACAGCTCTGAGACACTGCGCAGGTTGCCTCTTTCATTGCCGTTTTAAAATGATTAAATAAAGGAATTGACTAATTATATATGCCAGGAAATAATAGCAAGACACAAAGGAAAAAGGGATACAGGAAACTAACTTTAGAACTAAGTTTGGTGGTGAATACAGTTGGGGCTATCGTGAGAAAGTTGAAAATAACGGGTGATAATACTAAAAATCACCTAAGAAGAGGTCGGCCACGTAAATTTAATAATGTTATATTGCTCATAACGTGAATAACCATTTCTGACTTTTTCAGAAATTCAGAAGGATTTGCAGGAAGCATGTATTAAAGTAAGAACGATACAATCAAGAGATCATTGAATCGTACAGGCCTGTATTTTAGATTACCGCGAAAGACTCCATTGTTAAGACTTAGATATGTGAAAGATCATTTGAAATTTGTTTTCAATGTGAATCGGATAACATCTGGAACAAAGTCAGATGAAACAAAACAAAAAAAAAATGAGAGCTTTTTGGAAGAAACATGTTCACCTCTGTATAGAGGAAATAGGGGACAGAATTTAAACCATCTAATACTCTTCTCACTGTAAAATTTGGAGGTGGAAGTGTGATGATTTAGGACTGCTTTTTCTGCAAATGGGGTTAGAGGACTTAAATCATAGAAAGGGAAATGAATTTAGAAAAAATACACGAGGATTTTATCAACTATTCTAAAGTGCCGCAGATTTAGGATTGGGCCGGGAGTTTATATTCCAGCAAGAAAATGATCCAAAGTACAAGGCTATAATAACTATGAAATGATTTAAGGATAATGGAATTCTGGTGTTCTACGGTGGCCTTGCCAGTCACCCGACCTAAATCCCATCGGAAATCTGTGGAAAACTTTGAAGTTAAGGGTGCATACAAGAGATCTCAAGAATATAAAGGAATTTTAAAAAATTGCGTAGAAGAATGGCTGAACTACAAGCAAGTGCTTGTATGAAACTAGTAGCCAGTTATGGAAAACGTTTGGATGCTGTAAAGTAGAACAGAGAATATATAATTAAAGATTAATAAATGTGATAAACACTTTTGCAAATGGGTAATTTGATTTCTCGTATTTTTCGTTTAATAAATATTTGTCAACTAAGTATATCTTTATTCCCCTTTTATTTTTTGATAATATCTGTTCAAAGATTGAGTGTAAATTTCACTCAAATTAATTAATATTTTTGAGAAGTACGAAAAAGACTAACGTACCAAATACTTTTGCTATCCACTGTATATACGAGGGGCGTGCAATAAGTAATGCCCCTGGTCCACTTCCAGATGTCTGATGTAGCTGAAATTTTGCACGTGCAATAATTTATATCTCTACGGGTTATGTGGCAAATTACAGCTCTGAACTAATTGTGATTTCTATTTTAAAGGTGTTTGAACTGAGTCAGGTGTGAAATGGAGCCTGTTGAATGTCGAGCAGTGATCCGGTTTTTGTATTTGAAAGGACGCACACCACAGGAGACTTTTGATGAAATGAAATAAACTTATGGTGATAATGTCCAATCATATGACCTTGTAAAACGCTGGCATCGTGAATTCAAACATGGCTAGAATCTGTGGAAACAGCTCCCAGACCTGCCCCCCCCCTTCTGCCATTGATGAGGCATCTGTCCGTCAAGTTGAGGCGGCTATTTTGGAAGATCGGCGCATTACTATTCGCCAAATAGCCCAAGATGTCAAGATTAATACAGAGTCTGTGGAAACTATCATTCATGACCATTTGCATATGCATAAGGTGTCTGCCAGATGGATTTCCAGGTTGCTCACACCATTCCAAAACAAGAACGCGTCATGTGCTCGAGGATGAATTTGGAAATGTCAAAGTTTTTCAAAAAACTGATTACGCAGGATGAAACCTGGGTCCATCACTGTGATCTAGAGACCAAAGCCCAGTCAATGCAGTGGAAGCACTTGAACTCACCACCTCCAAAGAAGGCAAGGGTGCAACCCTCCTCTGACAAGGTCATGCTCACAGTCTTTTGGGATCAGGCCGGAGTAGTGATGACAGATTTCCTGGCAAAGGGTACCACAATTAAAGGAGCCTATTATGCCTCATTTTTGATGAAATTAAGGGAAGCTATAAAAATCAAGAGGCGGGGTAAGATCAGAAAAGGTACCCTCCTCCTGCAGGACAACGCTCCGATCCACAACTCGCATGTCGCCAGATCAGAAGCACGGGCGTGTGGTTATGAAATCCTCCACCATCCTCCCTACTCTCCTGGCGTTCCACCCTCTGAATTTCACTCTTCCCAGCCATGAAGTTGTTTTTGAAAGGAAAGCGTTTCCCAGATGATGCAGCTTTGATTTCTGAAGTCACGCCGTGGTTGGAGTTCTACAAAAACGGTCTCCAGAGCTGCATCAAACGATAGGAGAAATGCATAACTCTGGGTGGTTCCTATATAGAGAAAGACTAACAAATGTGCCAAGTTTCGTTGCTCTACTACTATGGGAAGTGGGTCAGAGGCATTACTTATTTCACGCCCCTCGTGTATATATATATATATATATATATATATATATATATATATATATATATATATATATATATATGGAGAGAGAGAGAGAGAGAGAGAGAGAGAGAGAGAGAGAAGAGATTATCTCGCCGAAAATAGAGATGGGCCTAAAGAGCTCATCTTTTACTTAATACTTATGCGTAGATTGTTCCATTTTACTTCTTTGCCGTTTTGTAATCTACGTATATTACGAAAATTAGTATCCATGACAACATCAGATAACCTGGCTTGTATATGAGGTCTTTTTTTTTTATTTATCCAAACATATTTTGTAATTATTAAATTTAGAGAATTGACCAATGTTAAGCGACATATTTTTCTTTATAAATAGGTTGCTACTAATTAAAAAAAAAAAATCTCCCCCAGACAAGGCGTGTAGCCACTTAATGTAAGGTGTTAACGAGAACGAAAGATGATTATCACAAAGACGCCTATTGACCAAATTCTTGAAAAGAACAAAGTTAAATGTATGTGCAAAACAGTCAGCAGGAAGAGAGTTCCACAAGTCTGCAGTTCTTGTAAAGAAGTTACTGGAATAGGAAGCTGTATTACAATGAGATATCCAAATAACGAATTGATGGAGACCACTAGACTAACAAGTCAAACGAGCTGAAACAGAAAAAAGCATGGAATAGATCAAAATATTTTGAAGAACATATGCCGTAATGGCATTAATAGAAAATACTGAGACTAGCAACATCACGTCTGTGGGGAAGAGGTTAAAGAGGAGAAGAAGAGTGGGAGGTCAGTACAATTGCAGAAATGTTTCTACATTTTATCAGGAACTCTTAAAGGGGACAGAGATTTACGAGCCCAAATATGATAACAACACTCCATACGTGGTCTGACAGTAGATTTGTAGAAAATATTTTGTTTCAATATGTGAAAATATTTTGTTTCAAGTGTGTAAAAATATTTTGTTTCAAGTGTGTAAAAATAGTTTTTTTCAAGTGTGTAAAAATATTTTGTTTCAAGTGTGCAAAAATATTTTGTTTCAAGTGTGTAAAAATAGTTTTTTTCAAGTGTGTAAAAATATTTTGTTTCAAGTGTGTAAAAATATTTCTTTTCAAGTGTGTAAAAATATTTTGTTCCAGGTTTGTAAAAATATTTTGTTTCAAGTGTGTAAAAATATTTCTTTTCAAGTTTGTAAAAATATTTTATTTCAAGTGTGTAAAAATATTTTGTTTCAAGCTTGTAAAAATATTTTGTTTCAAGTGTGTAAAAATATTTTGTTTCGAGTGTTTAAAAATATTTTGTTTCAAGTGTTTAAAAATAGTTTGTCTCAAGTGTGTAAGAATATTTTGTTTCAAGTGTGTAAAAATAGTTTGTTTCAAGTGTGTATAAAAAGTTTGTTTCAAGTGTGTAAAAATATTTATTTTCAAGTGTGTAAAATATTTTGTTTCAAGTTTGTAAAAATAGTTTGTTTCAAGTGTTTAAAAATATTTTTTCTCAAGTTTGTAGAAATATTTTGTTTCAAGTGTGTAAAAATATTTTGTTTCAAGTTTGTAAAAATAGTTTTTTTCAAGTGTGTAAAAATATTTTGTTTCAAGTGTGTAAAAATAGTTTGATTAAAATGTGTAAAAATATTTTGTTTCAAGTGTGTAAAATAGTTTGTTTCAAGTGTGTGAAAATATTGTGTTTCAAGTGTGTAAAAATAGTTTGTTTCAAGTGAGTAAGAATATTTTGTTTCAAGTGTGTAAAAATAGTTTGTTTCAAGTGTGTAAAAATAGTTTGTTTCAAGTGTGTAAAAATAGTTTGTTTCAAGTGTTTAAAAATATTTGTTTTAAGTGTGTAAAAATATTTTTTTCAAGTTTGTAAAAATATTTTGTTTCAAGTGTGCAAAATATATTTTTCAAGTGTTTAAAAATAATCTGTTTCAAGTGTGTAAAAATATTTTGTTTCAAGTGTGTAAAAATATTTATTTTCAAGTGTGTAAAATATTTTGTTTCAAGTTTGTAAAAATAGTTTGTTTCAAGTGTATAACATTTTTTTTCAAGTGTGTAAAAATAGTTTGTTTCAAGTGTGTAAAAATAGTTTGTTTCAAGTGTGTAAAAATATTTTGTTTCAAGTGTGTAAAAATATTTTTTTTAAAGTTTGTAAAAATAGTTTGATTCAAGTTTGTAAAAATATTTTGTTTCAAGTGTGTAAAAATATTGTGTTTCAAGTGTGTGAAAATATTTTGTTTCAAGTGTATAAAAATAGTTTGTTTCAATTGTTTAAAAATATTTTGTTTCAAGTGTGTAAAAATAGTTTTTTTCGAGTGTGTAAAAATATTTTGCTTCAAGTTTGAAAAAATAGTTTGTTTCAAGTGTGTAAAAATATTTTGTATCAAGTGTGTAAAAATATTTTGTTTCAAGTTTGTAAAATAGTTTATTTAAAGTTTGTAAAAATATTGTGTTTCAAGTGTGTAAAAATAGTTTGTTTCAAGTGTTTAAAAATATTTTGTTTCAAGTGTGTAAAAATATTTTGCTTCAAGTTTGTATAAATATTTTGTTTCAAGTGTGTAAAAATAGTTTGTTTGAAGTGTTTACAAATAGTTTGTTTCAAGTGTGTAAAAATAGTTTCTTTCAAGTGTATAAAAATGCTGTTTTTCAAGTGTGTAAAAGTAGTTTGTTTCAAGTGTGTAAAAATATTTTGTTTCAAGTTTGTAAAAATATTTTTCTCAAGTGTGTAAAAATATTTTGTTTCAAGTTTGAAAAATTGTTTGATTCAAGTGTGTGAAAATATTTTGTTTCAAGTTTGCAAAAATATTTTGTTTCAAGTTTGTAAAAATATTTTGTTTCAAGTTTGTAAAAATATTTTGTTTCAAGTTTGTAAAAATATTGTGTTTCAAGTGTGTAAAAATAGTTTGTTTCAAGTGTGCAAAAATAGTTTGTTTCAAGTGTGTAAAAATATTTTGCTCCAAGTTTGTAAAAATATTTTGTTTCAAGTTTGTAAAAATATTTTGTTTCAAGTGTGTAAGAATATTTTGTTTCAAGTGTGTAAAAATATTTTGCTTCAAGTTTGTATAAATATTTTGTTTCAAGTGTGTAAAAATAGTTTGTTTCAAGTGTGTAAAAATATTGTGTTTCAAGTGTGTAAAAATAGTTTGTTTCAAGTGTATAAAAATTCTGTTTTTCAAGTGTGTAAAAGTAGTTTGTTTCAAGTGTGTAAAAATATTTTGTTTCAAGTTTGTAAAAATAGTTTGATTCAAGTGTGTGAAAATAGTTTGTTTCAAGTTTGTAAAAATATTTTGTTTCAAGTTTGTAAAAATGTGTTTCAAGTGTGTAAAAATATTTTGTTTCAAGTTTGTAAAAATATTGTGTTTCAAGTGTGTAAAAATAGTTTGTTTCAAGTGTGTAAAAATAGTTTGTTTCAAGTGTGTAAAAATATTTTGCTCCAAGTTTGTAAAAATATTTTGTTTCAAGTTTGTATAAATATTTTGTTTCAAGTGTGTAAGAATATTTTGTTTCAAGTGTGTAAAAATATTTTGTTTCAAGCGTTTAAAAATATTTTGTTTCAAGTGTATAAAAATATTTTGTTTGAAGTGTTTAACAATAATCTGTTTCAAGTGTGTAAAAATATTTTGTTTCAAGTGTTTAAAAATATTGTGTTTCAAGTTGTAAAAATAATTTGTTTCAGGTGTGTAAAAAAGTGTTTACAACGTTAGAGAGAACAAACTTTACGAGAAACAGAAAGAGCAATGAATCTAATTCATGAACTCCAAGAAAAATACTTTTTTTTAATGTATATTTATTATTTATTTCATGTATATTTATTATTCGTATCCAGATTTAAGGGGCCCTGTCGGTGGGGCATTAGAATACGCCGACTGCCCCCCTGCAGAGGGTAAAAGTCCCTCAATGGGGGTCATGGATATGACCTTAATCTATATCCAGTGGTGAGGCCCCAGCTTGCGGGCTTTGGGGAGTGTGGAGCCACCCTTTAATTACCATTCCTCCCAGGTCCACTCTGACCCGGAGTGGTATACCTGTTTGGGTCCCAACTATGGGTTAAATAGAAACCGACGTTAATAGAACAAATATATTCTATTAAAAAGATTTTTCTTCAAAATCTTTGGATTCGGCATTAAATAACCCGAAAAGGGTTGATATGCCGTAAAGAAAAAACAACCAACCAACCAGATTTAAGTCCTTATAATTCTATGAAATAAATACGTGCGTTGTATTCAAGGTATATATACTTTTTTGTGTTGTTCCAATCGCTGTATACTCATTAGTTATCCGCAGAAATAGGCGAGGAAAATTCATCGGTGACGCAAAGAGGACTGAACTCGGTAAATGGAGACAGCCAACAATGATAAACTATAACCATTGGTGACTTTCACTTCTCGCATATGGCAATCAAAATTGACGTAACAAATGAGCCCAACGCTGTGTCCGCATTCTTTTTGGCCATTCCTGTCCATGGGTTTGTTTTAAGTAAATGATATCTACCAATCTGATTCTAACTCACAGACATATCGAAATCAACTTCTTGTTTCACATCCTACTAGCGTGGGATTGTTTGGTGAACACGGAAATTTTGAAAACGCAATGTATAACACGATTAGATTATTTTCTTATGATTAGATTATATTCTGAATAATAATATAATTTTTGCAACGGGTCGACGCATAGTTTTTAATGTAAATCATGAATGAACTAAATAAATTGAGAATTTAAAAGGACATTTTTGGTTTCCTGGAAGAAATATTTAAGATGATTTGATATGTATAAACATATGATATATTTTTTTGTGATATTTTTCAAACGTTATTTCTTAAAAAAGAGACGCTCAAAGAAGCATCAAAGAGATGAGGATGCTGCTGTTGTTGTTCTTCTTCTTCTTGAGCATCATCCATGATGATTTTTGTTGGCATTCGTTTCCCCGATATTTTTCTATCAAAAATTTTGGCCTATGAGGACATCGGGCACTTTACTGGAGGGACCACGTGAAGATTGCAAACGTCCTTAACTGAAAGTGCTTCTGTGGAGCGAACTAGGTTCGAACTTAGCATAGCAAGGTTGTGCTAACCACTGGGCCACCATTATCTCTGTTGGCGGCGGTGGTGCCGCTGCTGCTGCTGGTAATAATGATGATGATGATGCTGCTGATGATGATAATGATGAGTCATCCTAAGTAGTGCGCATGCACGCAAAAGTAACGAAACAAAAACTGTCCATTATATTTATAGCAAAGCCTTATTTTTCTTACTATTCATTAATGCGTGAATTCTAAAGTACGTACTCCTCCAAAAATGTGTAGTTGTTTTTAGTCGATACTTTAATGTTTCCACTAGAGAATATTGAAGAAAACATTTGAGGTTTCAAGCCAACAACCCAACGTTAAAACTACAGAATACCGGAGAACAAGTTTTTGATTATTGCTATTAAAACTTGTTCTATTGTCTCCAGAACTCTTTCTTTCTTTACAAAGGAATCGCCACTTATCAAGGACCGGAGGCCACCCGAGGATAAGGGTTGATGAGTGTACAGTAGTCAAAGGGAACATGTCGTAGTCATCATTAGTAGTGGAAATTTGGTAAATTGGATTACTTAAAGTGATGGCTCATCAAGAATTTGTTCACGTTGGATTTGAAAACAACCATATTGTATTCAGTTGGAAAGCAGGAAAACGGAACATAGTTCAACATGCGTGCAGTTCTAAGAAAGAAGCTTTGTTCATGTAATCTAGGTTTAAGCACAGATAAAGAGTGGGGGAAATTTGGAGCTCAGACGAGCATTTGCCATGAAAATAACGATAAAGCAGAGACCGGCTCGCAACGTCTCTTCTGTGAGAAAGAGGTTGCAGAGAATGGAAAAGGGTATCCCCCACTAGGCTACAAATTCTATTTTGAACTCTGTTACGACAGGATAAGAGTTTCCTAGCAGCTTCTGCCCCGATGTGGCAACAATACTCCATCCTTGGACGTGCCTGGCTATTATGTAGGTAGAGACTTGCATCAGCAAGTAGATATCTACTGGATCGATAGAAGGATCCAGCTATTTTTCCAGCGACCTTGGCAATGGATTTGAATTCAGATTAAGAGTAAAAGTCAAGCCCGGAAGCTGGTCAAAACATGGCGTCTCCACAAGACGAAAGCCATTCATTTCAATTGATGCCTGATGGGGGATCAGAACGTCGATGATGTAAAGATAGAAGTTTGGTCTTAGATGTATTAAAAGTAACCAGCAATTTTTCCCCATTGTACCACATGCTCAAGATCAGAGGAGAGAGAATCAGAGAGAATTTCGTTGTTTACGGTCTTAGATGTGCTACCATAGATGGTAGTGTCGTCAGCATAAATGTCTGCAAATGATGTAAGCATGTGATTTGGAAGATCATTAAGGTAGATCAGGAATAGAGTTGGACTCAGGATGGACCCCCTGAGGGACTCCAGCATTAATACTATGAGCTTCTGATTTCTGCCCATCAACCACTACTCTTAGGATCCTATAAGAAAGAAATGATTTAATAATTGGAAAGACATTCCAGCTATACCATAGCTGGAGATCTTGTGAAGTAAACCTTTATGTCATACCCTATTAACGGCCGCATATCTGCTGTATATCTAGCTGAACGGAATCCATATTGAATGCCACTGAGGAGGTTATTTTTGATGAGGTGGTTGACTACTTCTCTATTTAACACAGATTCTAACAACCTACTCATGACGCACAGGAGATTGATTGGTCTATATTGAGAGATAGATAACCAATCACCTGAATTTTTAAATACATACTGATGAGGTTTTCTAGGTTAACGTTGAATTGTCGGCTGGTAATTCCGGCTTTTTCTCATTTAATGATAGAAACCTTGAAGTATCGATGGGGGGGCATCCAATTTTGATAAATAATCCATTGCTACTATTCTATCGAAGTAAATTAAAAATGTGTTCGTTGAATGACACGGGAAAGCATTTAAAATTGTAATTAACACTTTAATGTAATCCCCCATGTATTTATGTCTTCTTTATCTGTATGTTAATTCTCGCGGACGTATTTATAATCAATGGTTATTTCTATTTAGCTGGCTATCATTTCCACTTTGTGAATATGTTTTATGAAGAATGAAAGAAATAAAATGAAAGAAAAGAAATTAATGATGCAGAACGAAAAAATAAAGTCAATGACTTAAAGAGTAATTTATTTTGTTTTCCTTCTGTCATAACCCGCATTCTACAGCTATTAATTGGTTAAAACATTTGTTACAATATCCAAAAACAGTCAGAGTTTTGTATAGCGTCAGTAAACGGACAATGTACAATTACAAATAACTTTACAATGAGGGTTGAATAAATTATAAGATATTTAATAAATATAAGATATTCGCCAAATAAGTGCACCAAAATTAGAACAAAGAATTTGATGCTCTAAATCTGATGCAAATGATGTTTGAAAACATACGCAAGGTGGATAAATTTGATACCAGAGACAGCTCCCCACTAATTCGAGAAATGAAGCGAATTTTTTGTTGTTGCGGTGAACATAAATAACACAGAAGAAAGCATCTTAAAAAGTGAAAGCAAATTTGTACACGTATTTCCTTTTATTAAGTCTGAATGCAAGACAATCCTTCTGGAAAGAATTCGAAACAGAAAGATATCAACGAAACGAATGCAAACAAGTGATCATGAATGATGCTCAACAACAACAACAACAACAACAACAATGATCAACGATTAACAAGTCACACATTCGTACACATATCGTATATTGTAACAGGAACGTACGGGGCAAAGAAACAACAATAAATAGTGAAAGTTTGATTACTTCCCTTGTATTCGATGAAAAGCTTTATTAACTCCCTTGCAGCACATTACAAAACCCCTGCCATTTCGTTCTTTCTTTCATCATGGATTATTGATTTTCGTTTTCTTCTTTACTCTCTTTTAATGTTTTCTTTCTTTTCGTGTTTTATTTTTTCCAGCATAGATTATTCCTCTTCCTTTATTTCTTTCTCTCTTTCTTTCTCTCCCTCTTTCTCTCTCTCTTTATTCTTCCTTAACGTTTTTCTTGCTTTTATTCATTTTTATTCAGCATAGATTATTCCCTCCCTCTAACACACGCGCACATACTCTCTCCTTCTCTCTTTATTCTTTCTTAACATTTATTTTTCTTCCCGCATAGAATTCCCCTTCTTTCCCTTTCTCTCTCTCTCTCTCTCACACACACACACACACACACACACACACACACACACACACACACACACACACACACACACAGACCCTTAATCTCGCCTTATTATTCTTTAACGTTTTCTTTCTTTTCTTTCCTTATTTCCAGCATGGATTATTTCCTTATAACCGCTCTCTCTTTTTTATTTTTTTTTCTGAAATTTCCTTCTTTTAGCTCTTCCTCTTCTTCTTCTCTCATTCTTTCGTAAATCATTCCCTTTCATCCTGTTGTCTCATTATTCTCCCTTAATGTTTCCGTCTTTCTCAAATCCGGTAATGTATCTCTCTTCAAACCTACTTGAATGAATGAATAAGCATTCAAAGACGACACCCAAAGAGTGGAAACTTAGGACAAACAAAATCAAATCCAATGACACCAACAATTAAATATCAGATAACAATGCAGTTCATATGGAGACACATTGTTAAGTTCTGATGCTGGCTTGACAACAGGCACACAACGAATGACGATAAAAAAAAACTACGATAATACAACAGAAAAAGAAGGTCATTACACTAATTAAAGACGTGTCCTGTTTGAAAGTTGAATAATAAAACAAATCGTTTCTTTTGCACGTAATTATGACAGTTTAGCAATTCTCCTTTTATTTCGTACGACACAAACTGAATATCTGTATGAGTAAAGGTAATACTTTTTGAATACATAGACTTGAGATTTATGCGATAACGTCATTGAAAAAATGAATGACGTCACAAGGTATAACAGTTCAAGGTTAACAACGTTAAGTGTGACATGTTCACGTTGAGATGTGTGAGATATTACATAATCAAATGTATTTATGTGTGTTTGCGTGAATCTGTATGTATGCTTATATTTGTACGTGTATGTGTATATTTCCCTGTGTGTGGGGGTGGAGAGGGCTCCCAAAAGCCGTGGTGAAGGCAACCCCTCTGAGAGAAGCAAAACTTTGATTAAAAAAACCCATAAAACGGGAGACCAGTACCCGCATTAAGCTGGTCTGCAGTTGGACTTGTTGCTGGTTATCTTGCTCTTTCTTGTTGCTTGATGTCCCCATTTTGAACCGAGAGAGAGACTTAGCTGTCGTACCAAGCTAAAACTCTGTAACATCATCTTTGTATAGCTACTTCCTCGAGCATTTGTCTATAAAAATAGTCCTGTGGCGATGGAAAAATTGTCACACGTGTAGGCCTGAAATGCTGGAAGCATGTAATAATTGATCTGCCATCATTCTATGCATGTATGTATGTATGTTTATATATGTACTAGTGTATGTATGTGTATTTATATCTATGTGTATATGTATGTATATATGCATGTGTGTATAAATTATTTATTTATTTTTTATATTTTTATTTTTTTATTCATTTTTTGTGTATATATTTTTATGTGTGTTTGTATGTATATACGTATATATATGTTTATGTGTGTTTGTATGTAGATACCTATATATATGTGTGTGTATGTATATGTATATATATATGCATATATATATGTATGCGTATAAATGCATATATATGTATGTGTATGTATATGTAGGTAAATGTATGTGTGTATGTATGTATATGTGCATACATGTGTGCGTATATGTATGTGAATATGTATGTATATGTGTGTATCTATTTGTATATGTATGTGTATATACGTGCATGTATATGTATGTATATGTGTGTGCATGTGTGTATGTATATGTATGTATATGTATGTATGTGTATTATGTATTGTGTATGTATGTATATATATGTGTATGTTTATAGATATGCATGTGTATGTATGTGTATATATGCATGTATGCGTGTATGTATATATATGTATGTATGCCAATGACCGTCTTCGATGTCATATCTGCTTGAGCGTGTGAATTCACTGGCAGGACTTAAAAAAGGTCATCTTCGGGCTCATGGACTTTCAGTGACTGAGGGAGTGGCCTTCGTCTGAGAAGACGTTGCAATCATCGTATATATATATATATATATATATATATATATATATATATATATATATATATATATATATATATAAATGTATATATATATATTAGAGATTTAGAAGGCTGTCACAATGCGAGGAATGAAATATAGTCGTTGTTTGTAAGAGAAGACGCGAACAAGTGGCGATTTACAAATCAATAAGTACATACATATATTTTATATATACATATATTTATTTAGTTGTGTTGGTAAAATTTCTTACTTGTTATGTCTGCGACAATATCCATTATTAATTTGGAAAAATTCCCTTTTCAAATTAATAATGGATATTGTCGCAAACATAACAAGTAAGACATTTTACCAATACAACTGAATAAATATATGTATATATAAAATATATGTATGTACTTATTGATTTGTAAATCGCCACTTGTTCTCGTCTTCTCTTACCAACAACGACTATATTGCATTCCTCGCATTGTGACAGCCTTCTAAATCTCTACTACATACCTATCCCACACAATGCTTCAAGCAAACTACATATCAATCACACACACACACACACACACATATATATATATATATATATATATATAGTTGAACGAAATACTAAAATGCCGTATGATTACAGATTGTATAATACGATCAACATAAAGTTCAAATAAATATTAGTATCACTATTTATAAAACGACCGCAAACAAATAAAGAAAGCTCAATATGCGAGATAGAGCAATAATATAAATAAATTTTGAATTTAATTACGTAGATTCAAAACAAAATGTATTGTTTTACAAAGGAATGCAAATAATTATTAAATTTTTCTCCTTAATCCATTAATTTTCAATGAATCGCTCATCTCATCGGAGGAAATGTTGATAGCCAAATTATATGGGTAATTATAAATTTTGCTTATTAGCACATAAATTAAAAATTAAATTTGAAATTATGCTGTAAAAAGCATACTCCATGGTTAAAGGAATAAGGATACAAAGACAGTTGTAAAATTCAATGAATACTAATATATTCCAGAATGAATTGTGGGGGTTTTAAAGCATATTCTAGGCTGGAGGATAAAATCCAGATCATGCATTTGTGGAAATCCATTATTATCAATGTGGTAGAATCCTTTGAAAAGTCCTTTAAATAACTCGATATTTGTGCATGCAAACTACTGCAATCAATTAACTGAACGGCAGGTTTTTGGGTATTTTTTGCCGAGAAATGTCTTTTGTCGTTAATTTATATTAAATTAATATATATTATTTCTCATTTTAAACGTTTTTAAAGGTGTTTAAAGCAAAATATAATGTTTAATAAACTAAAGCAGAAGAAGAAATTATCGAATACTCTCATCAGCGATTTATGTACAAATGAAATGTAATTTTCTGTAAGCTATATCTAGGTCATAAACCGACTTGACCGTATCTGTTCGAAATTAGGGTCTAAAATGGGGGAACGGGGAGATATGCGGATAAGAACAGAGGGGTGGGGAAAGTTAAAGCTCTGATACAGGGTTTAGAAGCTAGAACGGGAAATTGGCACTTGATATGATTAAAAGAGAATATGAACCAGACGAATAGAGGTGGGGAGTATTATTCAGTCATATAGACTGAAGTTTGTTAAAGCTGAAGCTGAAGGGGGTTGCATATACATATATAATTAGTACTGAAAGTTTACACGTTCTTAACTTCGTAAGCAACTATGTGGAAGTTTTTTCATTAGATATGTTCGCATTTTAAATAATTTAAAATGTTCAAGCATATGGTTATTTTTTTATATACGCCTTTTTCTATAATTTTGGTGTCACAAAATTAACTAACCAACGCTCATATTAAAATAGCACTACTAATTTAAATTATCGTATTTAGAATTGAATATTATAATTTAAAATGAGATTAAACGTTATTTGTTTAGCATAGATTCATAGATGGGTCAAATTCTATGATAATATTACAATGCAAGATTTGTATGGAAGATAGGGAGGGTTAATTGGATTATTTATAACATATCTAGTTTTAAATGTTATGAATATGGGTTTTTACAAATATCCAATACTATAAAGTTATTCATTGTTAAGGTGAGTTAATGGAAGGAAACGTACATGCAGACAACTATTACAATGATAATTATAATGAAATGTTTTAGGTTGTGAATTTGATTGAAAGCGATTGTACCTGAGACCTAATTCATATGACACGAAAGTTACTATCACAGTGATCTATAAGTTATTATATACTACATTAATTAGTATGTTAAGGATAAGGTTCGATGATGAGTTAGTTAAAAGAATAAACGCAGAGTTTTCAGGTTTAATCGAATATTGTTAGTATTTCTGTAATGAGCTCGAAACTAATCAAACATTGGAGTATGTGCAAGTTGGTGAAAGATAATACCTCAATACTTAGATCATCTGTACAGCTGTTGATGTCGGTATTTTAAATAGAAGGGAGGGAATTAAGCGACAGATTATGATTTATATGCAAAGTTTTAGACCCCATGGAGTTTAGATGAGGAAATAATGTTATTTAATTTTAAATGCAAACAAAAATATATGTACGGAGAATATTATTATGCACTATTATATGGAGAGTTATATTATACAAATTAGACCGAAGTGATTTCAAATTCGCTGTATTTAAATTTCTTCATATGTTTACATAGTGAAATAGTTCAGTTTTTGAATTCATTACATTTTTGCCTTTAAGGTATGTAATAATATTAACTGTCTCTGAGATGCAATGTTTTCAGAATTTGGAGCCTGTGCTGTATGATTTTATTGAGAAAGTTTTTTAATTTTCTGATTAAGGTTGTTAGAAAAATACTATTATTATTATTATTATTATTATTATTATTATTATTATTGGTGTTTTCATTATTAAAAGAATGCATATGGTTTGAGATTCTTATTTTAATGTGGATGTGGTGCCAATATAAGTGTGGGATTTGAAATGTGACTGAGTCCTTTTGCTATTGTAGAAAGCTCTATTGAGGTTAGAAGCGGTGGTGGCTATTCGTGTTAGATTGATTTTGATTGATGTTTTCTAAAGTACAATTGCCTGAGCTTACATAGTAAGTGGTCGGAGATCACTGTTATTAGAATTATTGGATAGATTATTATTATTATTGTTAGTTGGGAAATTTTGTTGATTTTATGTAGTTAAGTTATTAATATTATGAATGTTAGATCATTGGAAATTATCTCATATAGGTGAGAACTAGGGAATTATCTGCTGATTGTTCGATTACTGTATAGGAATATATAACATTTTTATTTAGCCTCCTCCGTCTTTTCGCTAAAATATTTGAGTCTATTATTAACCAAGTTCTAACCCACCACCTCAAGGTTGCTAAACCTTTGTTCGACCAACAGTATGGGTTAAGACAAGTCCATTCTACTTCAAATATCCTCACTATAATCTCTGAATGTATATAGCATGCACTGGATAAAGCAGGGGAGGCTGGACAAAAGCTTAGATATATCTAAGGCCTTTAACAGGGTATGGTACGATGGTCTTTTCATGAAAATCATGTCATACCATATCACTGGACGAATATTTAACATAATTAAATCCTTCTTAAGTAAGAGAAGAATCCAGGTTGTCCTCGATTATCGTACGTCAAAACAATATGATATAAATGCGAGTGTACCTTAGGGATCGATCCTTGGGTCTTTATTCCTCTTGATATTCATAATTGGTTGAGATGGGCATATTTGCTGACGACACCACTGTCTATAACAGACACGAGGGAGACACGACTGAACACGTATCCAAGGCAATGGCGGAAACCTTAGAGGAAGACCTCCGGTCTGTGGTTGAATGGAGACAAAAATGGATGGTTACATTCAATGCTGCTAAGACTAAGCTCCATTCCTTTAATAACTATAAGATACCTTCTCAGCCACTAATACCCATGGCTAATGATACATTATCTAAAAGTACTTCGTTCAAACTCTTCGGCTTAACGTTCACAGGGAACATGAGTTAGAACAGATACATTGAGTGCATTTATAAGACTGTTGCAAAGAAGATGGGCTCTCTCTATCACGCTAAAAATGTATCCTGTACGTTTACAAGGCCACTATTCGCCCATGTAGGGAGTATTATTTCCATATTTGGGCTGGTGCATCTGCTACTAGTCTCTCCCTGTTAGACACCGCCCGAAAGAGAGTGCGAACTTAATAGGTCCCGCACTATCAGCTAGGCTCCAACGTATGTCCCATTGACGAAATGTTGCATCCCTCTACCTGTTTTACAAGTACTTTAATGGTAGGTGCTCCGACAAACTATAAGCCCTTGTACCCCCTCGACGTAAACATCCCCGACAAACCCGACAAGCAGCAAAATCCCACCCCTACACAATAGAAATCCCTAGATGTAAGAAATCCTTCTACTCTAATAGTTTGTCCGCCCCCTCGAACTGCTAGACTTTGGAATTCCCGTCCGGTTTCCTGTTTTCCTGACTGTACTGGCGTTCAAGTGTAATGTAAACAGATATTTTGCTGCTCAGCTCCCTACATAGTACCCCTACAAATTATGTTCCAGATAGTAGCCTCTACTTCAAAGTGCCACTGTGCCTTGTTTGCGGTGAAAATGCAATAAAAACTGCAATCATTTTTTAGTGGGCAGTTATGCTTATTTTGGCAGTTACAATTTGTTTTAAGAGGTGAACGGACTGGAGTTGTTTGCACGGTTTTTAGTTTCCTATTATTTGATGAAATAATTGTCTGTGCCAAGTTAGGTATAATCGAATAGGATATTTTAATGAAAGTATTTTTTTAGGAAAGTGTTATATCTATGTAGATATTTGAAGTTTTCCATGATCTTAATGAATTCTTTAGGTATGCTAGCTTTAATGTTGAAACTAAAGGGATTAAACCAAATGCATTTATTTTGCCTAATGCCGTTACTTGAATTCTGAAGTTTGGATTATGTTGTCTTGAGCGAGGATTATTTTTATTACGTTATAGGGATTTGTTAGTTTGAGTCATATAATGGATATTTACAGATTTTAATTTACTTGTATTAGAGTGGTTTTTGCAGTATTCTATTTTTTCTATATATCTTGACATTTTTAAGGCATTATTATTAAAAACAGAGTTTTGATCAAATGTTTTTTTCTCAGCTGAAAGGCCTGAAATTCTCCTAGCGACAATTTATGTGCTAATAAGCAAAAGTTGTAATAACCTATATCTATTTTGTTATTAACATTTCCCCCGATGAGATAAGCCATTCATTAAAAATCCATGGATTAAGAAAATAATTTTTAATAATTATCTGTAATCCTTTGTCAAATAATAAGTTTTGTTGTAATTCTACATAATTTAATTCAGAATGTACATATAAATATACAGGGTGTACCGATACACTTGTCACCCTAAAGAAAACAACACTACAGTTTTATTTTAAAACTTTTATTGACAAATCAATTCAGGTAACTTAATTATGTAGTAGAGCTGACATCTATTCAATGTAGCCGATTTCAGCCTCAATCACCGCCTCGATACTAGTCACGAACTGGGTGCATACTTTTTTCTGTAAACGCCGGTGGGAGCACGCTGAATATTCAATGGATGGCGGCGATCAGGCTGGCTTTGGTGTTGTGGGAGGTCATGTTGGTGATTTTCTCGACGTATGATCAAACGAAGTAGTCCAGCGGATTCAGGTCGGAGAAGGAGGAAGATCAGTGGGGGAAGGTTACAAAGTCGGAACACTCCTGAAGTCAAGCATGAGTCTCTTTAGAGCTGTGGGCTGGCGTCGTCCTTCTGCCACACCCGGACCCGGGGTCTGCCAACAGCCATCTGATTGCACTAGGGAGTTATCAAACTCTTCAACACATCCAGGTACACTCTAGTGTTGATTTTCAGGCTGACTTCGAAGATGTGAGGTTGCATGATGTGGTTCCCACTTGAAACCACACCAAAGACCATAACCGTGGCCAGAAACTTCGTTGGGTTGTATCCGCAAGCGTTGAACTGTCCGGATTTGCATTTTGAGGGTGATGGCAATGGTCCTGTTGTCATAACTTGGATCGGTAAAGAGCGTGAGTTATACAGCGGCGCATCTCCGATTTCGCTCGTTAAACATTATGTCAATGTCAGACTTATAACTTTTTGGATTTGTACACAACTGGCCAACTAGTAGATGGTCTACAAAAAAAAATCGGTTTTCATCAAACGGAAATGCAATCATGTCGTATTTCCTAAGGCGACAGTTTTATTGTTTTACCTTCTATCCCCCCCCCTCTCTCTCTCTCTCTCTCTCTCTCTCTATATATATATATATATATATATATATATATATATATATATATATATATATATATATATATATATATATATATATATATATAAGGTCAATCACGCATTATTTTATTTTTTGTTTCGCATCTGCACGTGTTTGTCACGAAGTCGGATTTTTTCAAACATAACTTAATTCCTAAATTAAGGAATATTAAAACACGTTTTGTATGATTAAAATATATATGAGCCAAGCCTTATAGAAACAGATGTTGATTAAGGCAGCACTGGTATAATGTAGGATAATAAAAACGGGCGTTATGTAAAAGTCAGATGCTTTGGCAAACCTTTGCCCTGGTAACACACATGTGCTTGTGTTCATACACCACAACGAAGTGCGGTTCTTATCTTCGTATGCGAAAGACTTAATTCCCTTCCAACCAGACACACTAAGTTGATTCTCTGAAGATAAACTGACTTTCATGCAAAAGCTATAAGCGAAAACGCTCTGCTTCCTTCGAGGGTTCGTAAATAGAACACTCGAGAGTGTCCCACGGTCGCACACAATGGTAATCTGACGCCGGATTCATGACAGCAATGATCGGAGGAGGAAGAGGGGGAGAAGCTTCCTTTTTTAGGCCTATTTTTACATTAATACGTTTTTAACTTTTTTGTTGTTTGTTTTTTCTTTTAGAAGAAACTGGAAGATAGTTTCTGTGTATCGTTTGCTGCTGATTCTTGTAAGTTGTCTGCAAACATCTTGAATTTTACTCAGAAACTCCCAAAAATCTATGTTGCGCCACATGACGAATAGGATAAACCAGTTTTTTTTCTTTCTACCGAATTTTTCTTTTATCTATCTATCTATCTATCTATCTATCTATCTATCTATCTATTCCCAGATATATTTTCTCGTTTTCATTCTATATACATTTTATTTCATTTTTCATTTCCTTTCCGTTTTTCTATACATAGCTAAAAACAATTCTCTCTCTCTCTCTCTCTCTCTCTCTCTCTCTCTATATATATATATATATATATATATATATATATATATATATATATATATATATATATATAAAATCTCTCTCTCTCTCTCTCTCTCTCTCTCTCTCTCTCTATATATATATATATATATATATATATATATATATATAAAATGCGATTATGAAAAGTAATATGGTTAAACTTAAACATGGAAAAGTAAATGACTAGTTGTTAAAACTGGAAAAGAAAACGGCAAGATATTCTAGTAAAAAATATAATAAATTTATAACTTAAAATATTGCAGCATTAAGAATTGTTTATATAATGTTAAAAATTGAATTAAAAAAAAAAACTCACATGCCCACACACATATACACACAAAGAAAAGGTGCATTTGACATATAATAGGAAGTTGCCCAACATGCCCGGCCGTAAAATACGCTTAAATATGATATTGTAATTCATGCAGATTTCGTATTTATTATTATAGAGCAAATTCTCTGTTGATTATTACATTATCTTAAATATATACATATATATATATATATATATATATATATATGTGTGTGTGTGTGTGTGTGTGTGTGTATAATAATTTCAAAAGTTTAAAAAACATAACTTTAATATTATCAGCTGGAATCGATACCAAAATATTCAGTGCTCCAGCCATAGTTGTTATTTACCGCTTCAACTTTAGTTGTTACCGTCTCATTATTCCCATATGGTTAAAAAAAAGCTAAACATTAATGGAATTCAAGCTAAAAAATCTATATATACGCATACTCAAAAGTAAGTCGATTTACTCTTGCTAAGATAAACATTTTTGCTCAATTTAAACGCATTAGCAGCTATTTTTCCAGGCTAAAAACCAAATCGAAAGTTTTCTTGAAATCAAATACCCTATATCTCAAATTTTAAGTCTATAAACCAAATATTCAGAGAGGAGTTTGATAGAGACTATGCATAAAAATTAAGCCTTATAGTTAAATAAATCCAATTATCTAATAAGAAACCATAAAAAGCTAATACGTAATCAATAAAACCTCGTTTTTCAAAGGAATATGTAAATTAGTTAATCTTAATGAAGCTGATCGTTTATTCATGACTGAGTATATTAGGAAGTTCGTTTTAATAAGTTTTAAATAGAAAAAGTAACCGTTTAATATCAATATCAGAGCGAGAAAAAAATTCAACTTCATATATTTCACATATATATATATATATATATATATATATATATATATATATATATATATATATATATATAAATGTAAAGTTGGTTCGTTCTAAGAAATAAAACCATGTTTATACGTTAGCAATTTATTTGAAATTTTCAGACAACCCATTTTTAGAGTCGAGGTATGTTTTTATGTTATTAAAATAAATTTACCTAATTAAAATTAAAATATTAAATAAAATAAATACATTTATTTATCGTTTCTGCGAATCTGTTCTGTTGATAAAACTGAACTTCCGGTTCGATTCATTTCACAGCCACGAATTGACGAAAGGTTTAATTTTCTGTTAACTCGATAAGTAAAAAAAAACAAACAAAAAAAACATATTTCATTTGTTTATCTTCCAAATTTTTTAATTTACACATCTTTTCTTTATTATATAAGGCCAAAAAAAAAGTTTGTTGCTTGCTTTTGAGTTTTTTGTTTTTTTTTCTATATAAGATTACTCATGCAGAGAGTGATCCGTGCTGAAATAATGTTATTATTTAAAAAGTCATTCTTAACATGGGGAGGTAAGGATGTTTTGTACCTATTCTGTACTTTAACCTTACAATTGAATAAATAAAAAAAACATATCGTAAAACGTTATTTAAACGTGGAAATATGATTTAAAAAATAGCGCGGCTCTCTGCATTAGCACCATTTTTATTTATTGTTGTTGTTTCACGAATTTTCGGCCAACTATTCCTCTGGCCTTCATGAAAAGAAGTCCTTTTATAAATGTTCAGTAACTATTTCCTTTTATTATTCTTAAAGAGTAAAACTTTTCTTATTCATGAAAGGAGTTAAGCCTACGTAAATAAATAAATGTTTGTACACGTGACAAATTATCAATAAATGGTTTAGTTACTTTTTTTAAAAAATGTTTGTAAAAGTGCGAAAGGCGACGTTACGTTGTTGTACAAACATTACTCCCATGCTTAATTTCTATACTTATAGGTTTTTGGAATTTTTTTTCACTGGATTATTATTGATTGGACACTAATTAAACAGATTATTAAAAAAAAATGTAAAAAAAGAAATCATTATTTCGACATTTGAAAGTGGTGCTCACTTTTTAGTTACAACGTTCTGATAAATCAGTCACCCATTTTGTAAGCAATAAAAACGCGGTATATCAAAACCATAGAAAGTAAAAATAATGAGTCTCTACCGCATTTGTAAGTCAGAAATATATTTGTTTCTCAAAGAAAAAAAAATAGAGAGAACAGGACTTTTTTTTATTGTTTTCATGAAAATAAAGTTTCGAGATTTTTAATTATTTTTTTTTTTTTTACTTATTTAGTCAGTTTGTGTTTTTTTTTTAATTGTTTTTGTGAAAGGTGAGTTTTTTTTCAAAACTTTTGTTTTGTTTCTTTTTAATTTTTTTAAAGTATTATAAATTTCACTAACATGCTGGAGAAATGTTTAATAATTTGGTATTTTTTTAGATTAGGTCCACCTCCACAATTTTCCTTTCAATGACGACATTTATAGGTTTCCGAGTATGCTGAACACGCAAATTGCATTGAAATTTTGCGGAAATAAATAGTTGTATTATGCATTGTATTCTTCGGCGGCCATCTTTTTACGTGCACACGCGCCATAAACAAATACACACACGTAAAAAAGATGGCCGCCAAAGATTACAATGCATAATACAACTTTTTATATCTTGATAACTACTTATTTCTGCAAAATTTCGATGCGATTTTCGTATTCAGCATAGTCGAAAACCATTTCAAGTCGTCATTTAAAAGAAAATTGAGGAGGTGGACCTAATCTAAAAATTTACCAATAATTTTTAATCCCGTACGCCTCCCGATACATTGCTTCGTCAACATGCGACCATTTTATATCTCCCGAAGACACTTCCGTATTTAGAAAAAAAAAAAAATAAATAAATAAATAAAAAGTGACCGATTTACCAGAACGTGGTAACTAAAAAGTGAGTATCCCTTTCAAATGTTGAAATGATTTTTTTTTTTTCAATTTTTTTTCATAATCTGGTTAGTGTTCAATCAATAATAATCCAGTGAAAAAATTTCAAAAAACCTATCAGTATAGAAACTCCACCACGTAAGTAAATAAATAAAAAATGTTACATGCGCATGCGTTAGCCTTGACTAGGGGGGTACTAAGGGAACGACCATTAAATAATTCTGCGGGTCGCCATGGAACTCAACGCCCAAGGAGTATCAAAATAGTTTTCATGATCTGAAGAAATTTTTTTTTTCCGAAAAGTGGGTGATCACTTTTCCATCTAAATTTAACTTAAAATGAGCACCCACTTTCTGGCCACCTGAGGAAGGGGCATTTATTTTCGTGTTTATTGGCTTAAAGGTTTTTTTTACAAGGCAGTTTGGTACGCGAATGCATATTTAACAGTTTTCGTTTATGCTCACGCATAGCATAAACAAAGGCTACGTCTGTGAAATGGAAAATAGTCCCAGAGTTCAGGGGTTAATACCATGCAAAAGAAATCAAACAAAAAGACTTTTAAGCCAAGAAACACACAGAAAGAAAAAAAATAGCATCCATTTTTTTTATCGAATTCATTTGCTGTTTTTATTGAAAACTATTTTCCCCCGGATTTTTGATATAATTTTCCATTAAGGGCTGTGCGTCTCACGTTCGTAAATAACAAAATTTTTTTTTGTAGATTTTGGTGTGCTAAAAACGAATCTGCAAACCGTTTCCGTCACAAAAAAAATAGTTTTTATGATATGAAGAAATTACTTTTTCGAAAAAGTGGCGATCACTTTTCCATGTAAATTTAACTTAAAATGAGCACCCACTTTCTAGCCACCTGAGAGAGGGGGGATTTTTTCCCATTTTTATTGGCTAAACAGCTTTCGTTTATGCTTACGCATAGCGTAAACGAAGGCTACGGCTGTTAAATGGAAAATAGTCCCAGAGTTTAGGGGTTATTACCATGCAAAAGAAATCAAACAAAAAACTTTTTAGACAAGAAACAAAAAAATGCCCCTCTCTCAGGTGGCCAGAAAGTGGGTGCTCATTCTAAGTTAAATTTACATTGAAAAGTGATCACCCACTTTTCGAAAAAGTAATTTCATAAATGTCATGAAAACTTTTTTTTTGCTACGTAAACGGTTTGCAGATTCGTTTTTAGCACACCGAAATCTACAATAAAATATTTCGTTATATATGAACGTGAAACGGGCCTTAAAGTAAAATAATACCCGATTTTTTTTAGCAGATTTGCCGTTTAGTTGTACAAATATCCTCACACCAGGTAATCACTAAAAGGGATTTTTAAAAGTCGTCACCTGTATCGAGCAAAAGTTTAAAACCACCGATTATATGCCAGCCTACATCATGGTAACATATATTGAGTGAGTTCCTAACAGTATTTTTAGTTTAAACTCATTTTCCCAAAATTTCCCCAAACTTAACATGTTCGATACAGTCTGCCGCCATTTGTATTTTTCAGATATACCGATAAACATTGAATGTTTTTGAACCGATTATACATTACATAAAAACACTAAAATCTTATCCAGTTAGGTAGAACACTTACCTTTCTTGCCTTTGATAACATTTATTTGTTATATATTTATTTTTTGACAACTTCTTTGTATCTGTGTTTAGTAATATAAACCCTTTTCATTTAATGTAACGTTTAGTCGGCTCGAAAAACAGTGTTTATTGGTGTATTTGAAAGCTACAAATGGTGGTGGACACTGTTGATTACTTTAAGTTAGAGAAAGTGAGTTAAAACTAAAAAAACTATACAAAATACTGTCAGAAACCTATCCATTATGCCAGCCTATGTCATGGTAACATATGTTCGGTGAGTTTCAGACACTGTTTTGTATAGTTTTTAGTTTTCAACTTACTTTCCCAAACTTAACGTATTCAACAGAATTCGCGACCATTTCTGTTTTTTGAGCCAATTAAACATTTTACATTACATAAAAACACTAAACAATTATCCAATTAGGTAGAAACGTAAATTACCTTACTTTTGCTTTCATTTATTTGTTTTTGGACGACTTTTTCGAATCTGTGTATAGTACCCCCCCTCCCCCCACCATCAACCAAATATTAATTACTAAATCACATTTTTTAAAACAACAACAAAAAAAGCATTTAGCGTTTCAACATTTTTGCTACGTTCGGCTTCATCCACTGATTGTTGGTCAAGTCCAAAACATGAATGATTGACAGAAACTCTCGAGGATCCAGATCAAATTCTGCAAGAGCACCATTTTTTTCAGTTTCGCCTTCTTTTTCACTTTTTGCAGTGGATTGCTGTACTAATATAAGAAACATGCATTTTCTCTTTTATTAAATTTTTCCATTACACCAAATTGAGCCACTGCAACGCGTGGCAGGGTAGGGTACAGCTAGTATATATATATATATATATATATATATATATATATATATATATATATATATATATATATACATTAGATAGAGACATACAATTAAATGGGTGGTTTCATTGAAAAGTTTTGTTGGGTCGAATCAAGGGACTAAAATTCTGCGTAATTATTATTTATTTACCGGGCCTGTGGAAATTCCACAGCATACTCTTTCATATGCAATATATTGATGTTGGCATTCTATAGATGTGGTAGCTCCTTTGTTAAAACTACAAAAGTATTTATCTCAGCTAGCAGGGACGCCCGGCGTAACTTAGTCGCAAAATACGCTTAAATATATTTTAATTTTTGCAGATTTCATATATATTATTTGAGAGTCAATTTTCTATCGATTCTTTTATCTTTTAAAGTTGTGATTTAAAAAATAAAAGAAATATATCCATGTGACTCAGCTTGAATCGAAACCGAAACCCAAACTTATGAAGAATATATATATATATATATATATATATATATATATATATATATATATATATATATATATATATATATTCAGCTATAATCGAAACCAAACTTATGAAGAATTCTTGGTAAAATTATTTATTACAAAAAATAAAGGTCATAACAATTAAGCGACAGTCACTCGGAAGAAAAAAGATGTAAGCATGACACACAAAATAACACACACGTTCTCATGTTAATATATAGATGATTCAGTTCTGCATATTTGTATTTGAATGTGTGTGAATTATGCCCCGTTTTGATGTGTCTTATTTTTAGCAACTTTCTGTCTCTTCATTTTCATGATTAAGCATACAGATTAAACGACGCATTTGAACCGCAACCGTCTTGTTGCTGTTCGTTTCATAGTAGAACCTTGAATATTGTCATTGTTACCATTTTCTCCAAATAAATGCGAAATTTTTGTTTTTAAATGTGGCATAAACTGAAGGAAATGGCCTGTTGTCCTCCTTTTTTTTCATAATGCCTTTATTTTTATTTCTTCTTCAATTCTACAGACAATACCCTTATTAGGCACTTATGCTTGCCATAACACGCCGCTCTTATGGGTTTCCGGGTTACAAGGAGGTGCATGACACGACCGAATCGTCCAGCAACTCTCGGGGGGAAGGGCCTGTGTTAGAGTTAGTAATATTGCTAACGTGACCACTAAAAACCACTCCTTTGCCGGACGTTCTCGTACTTCCGGTTGGCTTTAGACTTAAAAATTTTCTAGCAGGCGATCGTAGATGTCGCCACACACGGATGTATAAAAAAGTTATTTTTACCGTGAAAGAAAAGAAAAAAAACAAAAATAACATCGGTCATGTTTGTTATATTTTTTTCAATGAAAAAATATAAATTTATTACAGTTTATTAATGTGTCCATAAAAAGCGCCGTTACATGAATTCGACCAATTTGATCGATTTTTAAATCGAGTGTGTGATACTTAGGTTGTGGAAATTATTTGATGCATTACACTTTTTTTAATGTATATTAAGGAGTTGCACACACATACACACATACACACACGTACGCACGCCAAGTGTTACGTTATTAGTTTCCCGGAAAATACCGGTTAGTCTTGCTGATAGTTGATTGTGATGATTATTGTTGTTTAGATAAAAAAAATGTTATCGGTGCGAAAAGTTATGCTTTAAAAGAATAAAAATATTTACATTCAATAATTTCAAGGAATGTAACTTGATGGATGAAATCTCATTGTGATAGTTATGTTTTCACTAAGAATGTTATTTGGCAGTTTAGGAATTTATCAGATAAAGAAAATAAATATATAGATTTTGGAAAAAACACTAGGCGATGAGTTTTGAGTCTTTGGTTACGTAAGTGATGACGTAATGAATTTTAGATTTACACGTAGGAAGTTAGTTAAGTCAGTCTTTAAACGAAGGGTTAGCAATCGCAGGTCGAGAGAGACGGTCAGCGAATGGTTCCAAGCAGAGAGGGGGTCAATAGTTTAGATGTAGAACTGAAGATAATAGAGAAATATCGGAAAATAAAGGCTGTAAATACAAGCAAGACTTCTGTTGTAAGAATCTTCATCTTGCAGTTTTTCCAAGGATCTGTCAACGCAAGATCAACCCGTGTACATCCCATAGAATTGTATCCGCCATTTTATTTTTGTTATATGTGAACACGCATGCATACACAAAAATAGACGGTTATAAATATACACATAACTACAGAAGATCACACGAAATACATGAACACAAATAGAGACACGTCAACAGCAAATAGAGACTCTTTGTAAACGCGTTATATGCACGTAATATATACATACAGTACATATGCACTCCAACCAGTTATTAAACACAGGAACATGCGAAATTCGAGGATAATAGTAAATACGATTGTTAGATGATGATAAACAATATTATGAGAGGATTGGAAACGAATAGTAGAAAGGGAAGAATTTGATTACTTAAGAAATAAGGTTGACAGATATTTGTTAAAATTAGATTTTGTAGTAGTCACCAGGTAAGTAGTCCCGTAGTATTGTGTCCCATAGATGGAAACTTCTTGAAAAATCTCTTTGCATTAAAGTCCCATCTAAATTTAGGTGCACAAAAGTGGTGGTGGCAAGTATACACATTATTACTGTGAAAGTAATACATGATTGGAGCTCAGTCTAGCCTACCATGTAACTAACGAGAATAAGTCCGAGTACTTTGTTTCCAGTGTTATGAAATATAGATTTAAAGTCCTCATCGCCAGTGTTGTGACATTGAAAGGTCATGATAATTAAGAAAACACCATGGTATATTCACAAAAGTGTATTTATAAAAGTAAAAACTAGTATAGAAAGTCTGTGTCCGATACTGTGGCTGTGGCTGCTACAAATGACTGCTACAACACTTAATCGGAACTCTATTCATTGTTTCTGGAAGAGTCCATTTACACCCGAAATTGGGTCAATGAACATTACAGTTTTTTACTTTTCTTTCTTTTTTCCATCTGATTTACACATAGTCTCTCATCATGTTATAATCTTTTCATAATCACACGCCAAATCATAGTTGATCTTCAATTTCCTGGAACTGAAATAAATATGAACTTATTTCTCTCAACTCTCTCTCTCTCTCTCTCTCTCTCTCTCTCTCTCTATCTATCTATCTATCTCTCTCTCGTATTGCGAAAATAAGGAGTGGGGATATTATCAGAGAAACTGAAAGTTACGTTGAAAGAATAGGTGAAAATTTACGTGAAAGGGAGAACAATGAAGTATGTTTGCTTGCTTAGACATAATTGGATCTTAATTCTATTTCTTTAGCGTAGGTGGTTTATTGGCAGCGGCTTTCTAGACGTTCAGACAAAAGTTAAAATGTTCATTTGGATCTGAGTGTTTCGAATCGTACGCCCGCACTGATGATTCCGGGAAACGGAAGAAACAAACATGTATATATATAAGAACTAATTATTTATCACACACACATACATACATATAATATATATATATATATATATATATATATATATATATATATATATATATATATATATATAGTCATCCACATACAGTACTGTTTCGCAGCTCATCAGTGCGGCTAGACGGGCAACTACCTCAAGCCAGGATTGAAACCCGACCGTTTGTTCGACAGTCAAGGCTCCTAACCCCTACGCTATTGGCGGCTGCTGCGTGAGTCATGAGTTTAACGATGTTTTGACATCGTCCGAACTACCTCTGCTCGATTTGTTTACACAAAGAGCATCGCTTATACGCTAATGGTGTATCACTTCTCAATATGCTCAACTCAAGACATTATAGTCATCCACATACAGTATATATATATATATATATATATATATATATATATATATATATATATATATATATATATATATATATATATAATTTTCAGATTTTATAATCACGCCCACCACATGTGCTGTCAAGAATTGCGCACGTCTGACTAATTTAAATTTTGATTGATTTTTTCTTTATTATCTTATTATCTTTTCCATTCGCCCAGCGGTCTTTTTAATTTCAGCTTGTATGTTATATAAAATGGCGCCCAAAAGTTGTTGTTCAGCCATATTCTTCTCAAGTGCTTTCTTTTGCACCCGATTATCATCAGGAGCGATTGTTGTTGTTTCGTTTTATATAACCTACCAGCTGAAATTAGACAGCGTAGCAAACGGAAAAGTTATAACTCAGTCGTGTTGTATCAGACGTGCTTGAATAATGATTTGCTACCAAAGTATACAAATATACATACATATATATATATATATATATATATATATATATATATATATATATATATATATATATATGCGTGTGTGTGTGTGTGTGTGTGTGTGTGTGTGTGTGTGTGCATAATAAAATGAAAAAAAATAACTGCAAGTTCTCTCTCAATTTTCGGATTTTATAATCACGCCAACATGTGCTGCCAAGAATTTCGCATGTCAACTTAAAGGAATAAACAACAAGATGGTGAACGTCTTTATATTTTGAATATAGACTTTTATCATTGATATATATATGTATATATATATATATATATATATATATATATATATATATATATATATATATGTATGTATGTATATAATGCACCCTCCTGTCGCTTTCCACATATAAGCTCTGCAACAACAATTAAATTGCTCGGAAATCAACCCAGATGATTTGCTTATAGTGGTGAAGACTTTGTGCAGAACCAACCGCTATATTGATACAACTGCTAAACTCTGTCGGTGCAACGGCTGCCACAAGACAAACAGACAATACAACTAAGATTTTACATCAGTTTTTCCTTTTCCGAGATGCATTTCCTAACGAATACTAGGCTGGATTTCTCCCATTGAATGAATTAAAGAGAGAGTGAAAGAGTTAAAGATATGTGTATATATATATATATATATATATATATATATATATTTATAGAGAGAGAGAGAGAGAGAGAGAGAGAGAGTCCGATGTATATATTAAGAATCCCACTTAGTGTTTATAAAACGAGTGATGTGAAATTGATTTCTGCCTTTTCAAGTTTTATTAGAATTGATTAGACATTTTATTTTTGGTAAAGCCACATATATTGAGATTTGCATATATGAGCATATATTGGCTTCTATTAATTATTAAACTGAAGAGACTTTAATGAACACATTTATAAATTGATTTATTTTATGTTTTATAAATTATTATGTCGACACAAACCTGCTGTTGCATATATGAATGCAAATGAAGGGATTAAATGAGAAATCAACGATAGTCGACAATCATTTTATAAGATCCGATTAAAAAGAACATTCATGCCAATTAGATTTTCCATTTATTCTTTTAATCAGCCTTTCGTCTTGTATACAATGAATATTCCAAGTTAACCAATTATATCGATATCCGAGTAGATGAAATGGACGAGTATAGCATTACACTGGTGACATCTCTCAAACGCCATCCTTATGGATTTTTATGGATGCTTGATCAACATCCCTCCATATATATCGTATCGTACAAACAACTGCAGTAAACAAGGAAACAAAACAAAGTGTATATTGCAAACGCAGAAAGGCTCATTCTCAGTTGGATTGTGTGCATAAAATAAGCACATAAATTCAAGAAAGACTAAAAACAGTATGTGCGAGTGCGTGTGAAGTTGAGAGAATGTGTCTTACATACCTTGAAGTTAATTATATATATATATATATATATATATATATATATATATATATATATATATATATATATATATATATATATATATACACCGTACTCTTTGGTCTCATGACTGTGCCCTAATTAATCATGTCTCTGAGAGAATAGATGCAGCACGCTCACTAGATACCAGCGGCCAAGTACATGTGTTTGGTGACTTTAATATCCACCGCACTAACTGGCTTGGTTTTTCCAGTTACACACACACACACACACACACACACACACACACACACACACACACACACAAATTTCGACCCAGTTGAAACATGGAAAGAGAAAGAGAAAAACAATAGTCCAAAAGAAGGGGATATCACTGAAAACCTAAATTTCAAGGTTTATCTACAAATAGTGAGCAGCCGCAAATCAGACCAGAACAAGAAAGAGGACTACTGTAAACAAACATAGGTGGAGACAAATAGACTCCCCCATCTGCTCAAAGTGCAAGGAAACTCCCAGGATACAGACCACCAGATTTTACACTGTCCAGTCACCCGACTGGAAGGAGGCTATTCGACAGCCCATCTATCTGAAGACAATTTCTCAAACTGGCTAAAAATAGCGGTATAGAGGGCTAACCACACGATATTAGAACTACAGACATAGCTGGTAGCATCACACATAACTTTTCTATATCACATACTCTAACACACGGTAACGTTCTTGACCCGTCTCCCAGACTGACAGGAACAACAAACCTTCTAGACTTATTCCTGACCACAATCCCGAGGATTGTGCAAAAAATTCTCATTACCCACTTGGGAATGCTAATCATGTTGCAATAATGATAGATCTCTGGACCCCGAGTTAAATAGCCATTGCGCAAAACGACAAGATACTACAAGAAGGCTGACTGAGAAACCATCAGGGATCACCTCAGAGATGCTCCATAGAGAAATATCTTTTCTCTTTTTGCGAAACAATGCACCAATGAGGCTACAAAATTGTTCAAAGCAGCAATTGAAGCGCATGTTCCCACACGGGAGTTCTGTAGCAAACTCTACTCTCTCCAATGGTTCACTTCTACTCGCGCAGCTACCATTGCCCAAAAGCAGCATCCATACAACGGGTTTATATGTATATAAAAGCTAGAAATAATTGTAAGAGCGAAATAGTCAGACATACCTCAACTACCAGAAAAGTTGTAGAAATTAAGAACTTATGATTTCTGAAAAATCTATAACAGTTTAGTAAATAATGGACAGTCAACAATTCCCTCACCATCCAACAACCTTGAGGTTGTTTGCACGGCAACCGAGAATGCTAATGACAGTTGGCCTCCAGCTCCACTTTAAACTTAGCAAACCACTCCCTTCCAGATTTCCCTTTTGCGGGTAGACACCGCACTCGATGATTTAAAAATTACGCTTTCCCATATTTGTAATATCTTTAAAAAAATACTAGATACCTCGAAGGCATGTGAGGCTCACCCCATCTCTGTTATACTATTTAAAAAATGCTCTGCTAAGATTGCCCCAGGTTTTTTCTAAAATCTTCAACAAATATCTTATCAAGCCTTGTTTCCTGCTGGAAAATTGTTTTTGTGGAAGAATTTTGACGAAAGAACTGACCCACTAAGCTATCGCCCCATTAGCCCCCTCCCTCTGCTCGCCAAAATCTTAAATAATCAAGCACTAGTACATAGATTCCCGACCAACAGTACGGATTTAGGCAAACCCGTTCAACTCCAGATATCCTAACTCTAATCTCTGAAACGTATATACCATACATTGGATAAGTCAGGAGAGGCTAGAGTAGTAGCTCTAGATATATCTAAGGCTTTTGATAGGGTGTAGCACAATGGGCTTTTTATGAAAATTATATCATATGGTATTACTGGACAATACTAAACATAATGAAATCCTTTTTAAATAAAAGGAAAATCCAGGTTGTCACGAGATGGTCGTACGTCAAAACAATATTATATAAATGCGGGTATACTTCAGAAGTCGATCCTTGAACCTTTATTATTCCTCTTGTTTATAAATGTCCTCTCTGACAAAATTGTCTCTGAGATGGGTATATTTGCTGATTACACTACACTATAGCAGATGTGAGGGGAAAACGAATGGACACATATCTAAGGAAATGACTGAAACCACAGAGAAAGACCACCAGTCTGTAGTGAAATGGGGGACATAAATAGATGATAACATTCAATGCTACCAAGACTAAACTTCTTTCCTTTAACAATTACAAGAAAAAATAATAATTACGTGCTAAAGAGCTACTTACGTTTTAAAGTATCCACAACAAGGCCACCATTCGCCCATGCATGGAGTATTGTTGCCACATTTGAGCTCGCATATCTGCTACTAGTCTCTCACTCATAGACAGGATTCAGAAAAGGTCGCCAACCTAATAGGTCCGCACTGTCGACCAAACGCCAACCTCGGTCCCATCGACAAAATGTTGCATCACTATGCCTATTTTATAAGTATTTGAATGGAAATTACTCCGACGAACTCCAAGCTCCTGTACACTCTCGACGTAAATACCGCTGATTAACCCGAGAAACAGCAAAATCCCACCCCTACACTATAGACATCGTGCTACACAATTCCCCACATAATATTCCTGCAAATGTTGTCCCAAATACTAGTCTCATACATCCAAATGGCACTGTGCCAGATTTGGGGTGAAATACACCCCCCCCCCAAAAAAAAACAAGTAAAAAATGTCGGGCAAGGCAGAGAGAGAGAGAGAGAGAGAGAGAGAGAGAGAGAGAGAGAGAGAGAGAGAGAGAGAGAGAGAGAGAGAGAGTTTGTGTCAGCTTCGATTATACCGACTTTAGTGTCCAACAGGAAAATGGAGATAATTAGGGCTGAACACCCTCTGATGTGTCTCCACGTGTATGAACTGTGTAAAGATGGGTAATTTTATATAGGACACACTTACAAAACTAGTACGTATTCAGCATCACCATGATCAGGTTATTGTAAAAGTAAAAAAATTGTGAATATTCATTACTTTTTAATGAGTGAGCACCAAATTAGTGCGCCATTTTTACTGATGGCTGCTTTAATCACAAAAATGAAATTAAGTCAAATTGTGTTTTTGCTCTCTTTCTTTTTTCCTTTCTTTTACATTGAACCAGTTGCTATATTAATTTATTTTTATTTCGGACTACTAGTCTCATCTTTATTAGTTGTTGTTTTTCATCTTTTATTGGATTGTTTATTCACAACGTTTCGGCCAACTAATTCCTCTGGCCTTCGTCAGGTGGTAACCGCGACGAATAGGAACTTCGAATCTCCTAACTGCATTCTCAGCCATCACTGCCATCCGTAGTTGTTGTCGTCTCACCACATTTTGGCCAATTAACCTCTGGCACGCTTTGGGTGGGATTGAAACCGCTATCTTCAGACAATGTTCATCTGGAACTGTAGAGATTCAACGTCTCTATCAACAACTAATAAAGATGAGACTAGTAGTCCGAAATAAAAATAAATTAATATATATAATGCTCATCTCAAAAATGAATTCCAATTAAAGGAATAATATATGAACCAGTTGCTGTTTCACCGACTGTATAAACCTACTGATATTTTAAATGTAATGTCAACATGCATCGCGATGCTCAACTCCCCACTGTCCTCTGTTAAGCATGATCCTAAATAGTTGCCCGTTTCGTTCCAAATTACAATATGCCTTAATTTGGACGGGAAATAGTAAATATACGTATGTAGGTAGACATTTTGGTGGGCGTATTATACAACGTTTTATTCTAGTATAATATAACCCCGGGATACGGCATTAATCCGTTCTGGGGTTGGGATCGTAAGGTGAAATCACTGTATGGCGGGGCCTAAGCAAAATTTTATACAGTACATATTAAAAATTAGTAACAAAATACAGTGCAGTATATATTTGATTATGTATATACACATATACATAATCAAATAACATTATAGATAACACCGTAAAGCGGGTCAAATACCGTAACCAGGGGCCGAGAAAACATCGTATTCCACATCGTAACCTGAAAAAAAAAAACGTATCCTAGGGCCACCGTATTCTGGGGTTATACTGCATTCCTTATAACCTCTTTCAATCAAAAAAGTTGGATTCTACTTCCATATTGAGGCGAATCTGCAAAACCATCAAGAAATCGACTCGATTTTAAAGACTATATTCATATGTCAACCGAAAACGGGATTCATATTTTCTTCCCGTTTCCAGTTTATAGAACTTGGTTATCTCATTATTAAACCGAATTATTCGAATAAGTTCTTCTTTGAAATTGATTGATCTTATGTTCCTATCTTTTTAAAAGTTCTTTTATGCGATCAACTGGTAGACCTGGTTTTCATAATATTGGATTATTGCATTAAAAAGGACTACCCCATACCCGGAACCATTTTGTATCTTTATAAGTCCACAACTTGTCTTGCTATTCAGTGCACTTTGTCATATGGATTTCCTCGACCCTGTTCAAAAACTGATCTCTGATTTCATTGGTTCAACTCTTGTTTTATATGTTCATCATGGAATTGATCGATGATAAATTTTAACAGTGGATTCTGTCGTTTAAACCAATCAACAGTAAGGACAATACTTTTCTCTTTTAAACTCTACATAATGAATAAAGTTTCTTTTGCTTTTTAAATCATCAAACAATGGAATTGGTACATTTACTAAACAGTGCTAGAGTAAACTTAAGGAATATAAAGAACCTCTATAGTTTAAGTAAAAGAAGGTTTTTGTTGTTAGTGTCTGAAATTTCTAAAGAAATAGTAACTGATATTTATTAATTTCTTCTTCTTCTTCTTCTTCTTCTTCTTCTTCTTCCTGCATCATCAATCAATTAATGGTGAAATACTTGTGAGGTTTGCGCACGGTGATGCTTGTTCACTCATTGTGGCCAGAAGTACCAATTCTGTATTTCTGCAAAAAGCTCTTGATTATAATATGAGTCCTTTCAGTCTATCATTCCAAGAATCACAGAAACACCTTTTCTGACTTGTTCATCATGTCGAAATACACGCGTAACCAACGACAGATACGTGTAAAAAGCAACAACACATTTTGTTATTATACAACGAACCAAAAGATTTTTTTAGTTTTTGAACTGAGGGTTGAGAATTTGGATTAATCGGATTATTTGAGTTTTATTATCACGTTTCGGCAGATGTAATATCTGATCTTCTTCAGATGTAATGTTTTAAAGTGTCGATATGATTTTCCAAATAAATAGATAATATTAAATATGATTGAGGACTGTTTGACCATATCTAACTTGACTAAAAAAGACATGCAATCAAAGCTCTTGCTAGATAGAGGCATTTTTGAATCTTGTGAGAGATGATATAGCCAGAAGCAACCCAGAATTAAGGAAAATGGATCCGTAGATGTTAATAAAATATGTAGTTACAGTTAAAATAGTTGTGTCCTCCTTCCTGTATATTTTGACTCATCTATCAATTGCAGGTTAAATATTCACACAACGTTTGAGTGCCGTGATGTTTATTAATTGCGCCTAAAAGCTGCAATCCTGTATTTCTCGAAAAGAGTCTTAATTGTAATATGAGTCCCTCCCAACCCAGGACTTGACCTTTGCATATTTAGTGACAAACAATATTTCATAATTATTGTTTTGTTGTTCTAATTTTTTACACATTGACATAAGTAAAAAAATGCTAAATGTGATAAACCTCGTGTTGATGCGTACATGTGTTGATTGTTTATCAAACTTTACTGTCGTCATAGTAACCTCGTCGTACTTTCAACGCCCTTTCTGCGCACTGGCAATCAATTTCAAAGATGAACCCCGAAAGTGTTGCTATAAACAAATGCAGCTGTTTATAAAGTTCACGATTTGTGCTCAGCTTCACAATTGCCGTTTTATCGTTGACGACACACATTTTCCGTCGTTTTTTTTTATGTGCGTAATGCACTTTTCTCATTAAAAAAATATCGCGCTGCTTTATTTTTGATCGCATCGCGAGATTCCCTTTAAACCAAGATTTTATGAGTCGTAAAATCCTACACACACTTAACAATCGCTGCATGGTCTTCGCTTATTGGGTCACGGCAGGAAACTGCATTGCAGCATATAAGATGATGTACTAAATGTCCACAATTGGATAGCGTCCTGCCATATCAAACTGGCGATGGCAAGTTCAAATCACACTCGATCCTTTTTCGCCATTTAACATACAACTATAAACGTTTTTAATTAACTTTCTAGTGAGTCATGAAGTGTAGTATCTGGAACAAATTTCAAATAATTGTGGATATTTTAAGTAGAATGAACTATAAAATAAACATAGTATTTTGGTTATTGTTTATGAGTCAAGTTAAGAATTAGATAGACGGGAGATTATCATCGACTCTCCACTGTTCACACTCGTGCCTATTTAATTAAAATGTATATCATATTTTTGCAAATAAATAATCCAAAGTATAGTATCTGCTATGGCCCAGGATATGATAATTCCAGGCGTTACCACCTTTCGAAAACGGCAAGATTTTTATTGCTTACCGGAGGTGTCATTACCTGTCTCTTTAAGAACCTTTATCTGCGACGGAATGCAAACGAAATGAAACATGTCATTTTTACAGCCGGGCAAGTTTTGAAAAACTCATGCCTATTAAAAACTTACCTAAGTGCACTACTAGGTGTCGATAATTGGATAGCGTCGTGACACCTCGAACCAACTATGTTGAGTTTAAATCCTTCTGGGTCTTTGGTAGTCACTTAATATACAATCGCATAAGTGCGTTTTATCTGGTCTTTTGACAAGATTCAAGTGTAGTATCTGTGATCCACCAAGAAGACAGTATCCCAGTGATTACCTCCCCTTTTCTGGGCGACAAATTATATACTGCCTTTCGGAGAGAGTTGGATCATTGCCGGTCGCCTGATACGCCCTCATCAGTAAAATCAACCAGACTGTCCAACAAAATGATAAACTTGACCGAACTTTTCAAGTTCAATGTAAAAGATCACGGTCATATAAGATGCGCAGTTTCATTGGCTGCAATATTGGCCATGTAGCCAGTCTCTACGATGAACTGAATCGAATGATCTTTTTGGTGACCTTGGACTTAAATAATTTAAAATTAAATCAGTTCTAATTAGTTCACGACTCTTATTTCCGGAACGATTGGTCAAGCTATGTGGACACTTGGCTATGCACAAATAAAATAGCAAGTAAACAAGCAAAGAAATATAGTTAAAATTTCGAACGAATACATAACCTTCTTAGAGGTAATAATACTTTTATATTTAAAATTTGGTTAGAAACTTTTCTTTTTTCTTATGTATGAGATCTATCTCATCATCATCCTTCCTTTCGGTCGCTTCTAATGAAAAGACATGTTTAGCATTATCTTGTTGGTTCTCAGAACATATCAAAACCATTTGAGCCACAATCCCCTCATCTTTCCCACGACTGGTACGATATTTTCATTGTAGACATGATCACGTGGTGTAAATCTAGATATTCAGTAGAACATTTTGGTTACCTTAACAGCGGATCTTAACTCAGCCTTTCTCATTATCAGTAAGCACTTGTAGTTATAAAAAGCAACGGGTTTCAGAACATTCCCGTAGATCTTCGACTTAAGAGAGTTGTTGATCTTGTGGTCACAGTGAATTCCGGTAGTGGTGCTTGACTTGAGCCATATCGCATTAATGTATACTTCAACTTTGCTAAGGATGTTGCCGTCATTGGGTCGAACCCATATATTTTAAGGTGTGCATTCGTGGAAAATCCTGTCTGTCAACTTAGATGGTACCATGTTAAATTTTTCTGATTAGTGACCAAATAGTCCGTGTTTTTCGTGTTCTCAAACTGCACCAATTTTTTTTTCCAGAATCGGACGACACTGCAGGCGTGATTTACTCTTTGTTGCGATCAGGACATCATCTGCATACTAGAGTCACCAGGGTACAGGCTAGGGTAGGTATTTTCTGATGGAGTTCATGACAAGAATGAAGAGAAGCGGGGAGAGGAACGAGTCTTGGTGTATTCCAAGCGTACCGACGACGCAGAATGATGTAACCAACCGGGAAAAACCGAATGAAAACGAACCGGCGTAAAAATCGAAACGGAGTAAAATTTCAACAACAACAAAAATGGAAAAAATATTACAAAGAAAACACTCACCATGTTGTTATATCTATATTTAAGTTATTTATTTTGGACGAAGAAAATGAATGAATAAACTGTTATGACTTTTTTTCATGAGAAATTTCATTTTTTTTTGTACTAGTTGAGCGTTTGAAGCAGACAAAAATTTAACCTAAACTAACCCTAACTTACTTTTATTACAGTTAGTAGCGATTATCTGGTGACTATTTTTTCACCCGTATTTTCTGTTGAAAATATTTGAGAATCACCAATTTTTGGTGTAATCAATGTACAATTTAATTTGTCGACTGAGTTGCTTTTTTTTTGCCTTCTGAATATATAAGCACTTCGAAAATTTTTGGTTATTTACGTAAACAATTGTTTTTTTTTTTGTTTTTTTTTTTGAGTGGGTCGGATGTAGAAACCTCAAATCTCTAAAAAAATTAATTATCATTAAACTTTCATTCTATTCATCATATTAATCGTCATCGTCAAGTGATTTTAGAACTTGATAATCCGTGATTCATTAACAAAAGAAGTTCCATAGTCATAATACGAACTGTTATATATATATATGTAATATATATATATATATATATATATATATATATATATATATATATGTGTGTAATATATATATATATGTAATATATATATATGTAATATATATATGTAATATATATATATATATATATATATATATATATATATATATATCTTTAACTCTTTCACTCTCTCTTTAATTCATTCAATGGGAGAAATCCAGCCTAGTGTTCGTTAGGAAATGCATCTAAGAAAAGGAAAAACTGATGTAAAATCTGAGTTGTATTGTCTGTTTGTCTTGTGGCAGCCGTTGCACCGACAGAGTTTAGCAGTTGTATCAATATGCGGTTGGTTCTGCACAAAGTCTTCACCACTATAAGCAAATCATCTGGGTTGATTTCCGAGCAATTTAATTGTTGTGGCAGAGCTTATACGTGGAAAGCAATAGGAGGGTGCATTATATATATATATATATATATATATATATATATATATATATATAATTCTTCATTTAGATATAAAAATAAAGGATGGGATTTTTCTTTATAAAATATTTGATAAAAGAAACTCTTTCCCCTTTAAAATAGTTCGTATGCCGCATAAAGATAATACCTGTCCTGTTTTTATGTTTTATGGAACCATTATGTCAGAGTTTTTGAGAATAGCTTGCGTTACTTTAAAATTAATAGATTCTATACCACTAGTTTAGTAATAAGGATGATAAAACAAGGTGGGGATAAAACTAACATATGGAAACAGTTAAATAAAGCATTTGTTCGTTATCCTAATGCTTTTGAATCGTATAAAATGAACCAGCATATATTAATAAAGGAAATCCAAAACTATATTAGTAAAGTATAAAATGTATTTAAAAAGAAAAAAATGTATATATTTATAAATATTTTTAAGCTTTATATATACTTAATTTTCAATAATATATATATAATTTTCAATTGTAAATATACAAAATACTAATCATAGTAGGGGTGATAAGTAGCCAAATGGAAAATCCTAATCTTATAAATACAAGACTGGTAAATTAAAAAATATATCCATTTTGAATTTGGAAACAGATGAATCTCACAGGTAAGAAATTCATTTTTATAAAATGAATAGGTTAGATAAATTAATTAAGAATAGGAAGCTAGATCTAATATTTGTAATATGTCTTCTTTTTAAGATTAAGGGAGGTGGTGTTTGATCAACACTGCTGGGGAGCCATGATGTAATATATTGCTTTGTTTTAAATCCTCGAAACAGTGTTTCATGGTAAACAACTGATGATCCCTTAAATTACATTAGTACTATAGTGAATTCGAGAGAGCAAGTTGATGCAGTGATTTAGGTTATTAAATGACTTACTGACTAAATAGTTTTCTAACGAATGATAAAAAAATATTTTTTGTACAGTTTTAAAGGTTAAACACTAGTGTATATAGGTATTTAATAATTATTATAGTAAATAATTATGTCAGCCCCTTTAAGAAACTTGTTTCTTATCGTTGAGCACTTTAAGTTGTAATAAAGTCGGTCAACTTAGCTAATACGCGCAGATCGTCATATAATGATAGGATCACTTTGACTGACGCTAAAAGCATTTAATAAGAATAAATGTTTAATTTTCAACTTGTATTTCTCGTGGTTCGCGGTAGCCTAGTGGTTCGGGTCCTTGCTGATGAATCCAGACATGACTTCTGTTGCCGGGGTTCAAGTTTCTCGACATGCGTTAATCGTGACATTCTGCACTGATGATTCCCGAAAGTATGAAACACTAGTGTCTGTAGGTATTTAATAACTATTAAAGTAAATAATAAATACTAAGTACTAATGAATGAATTAGGAGAACTTTGAGTTTGATATTCTAAATAATTAAGACAACGTTGCGCAAAAATTTTATTGAAAAACTGATTTGATAATAATTTAGTTTGCCAAATAATTTAAGACAAAAATAAAATAACCATTCATTACGATTTATCATTCGTGAAACATATGATATAACAGATGGAAATGGAGTTAATGTCAGTTTCTCAGTCGAAAATATGACGAGGCCAAAGTGCCGAAGTTTCAAAAGCGTAACAAGATTTATTACACAATCTTGCATATTTTCGGTGCAGTTCGGATTCAATATATAACGTTGTGCACTTTTTTAACGATGTCGTTACTTTTAACGGACTCAGCACGTTGTAAATTCCGTCGCAAGCAGCAGAAGAAATGGAAATAACTCGACTCGCTTTCCTTTTTTTTTAACAAAAGCCTTTATATCTGGCATTTTTTCTAAATATCGAAGCAGTTCCATTTCTCTTTTCCGGTCGCGTGTGATTTTTTGTCTCTGCTCTGACGTCACTCACGCGTCTCGAACACGTTTCGAATCCCAATTCTCCGAACACATGTGTCTCGAAAACGCCCTTCTCCGCTCCCTCGAGTCTTTAACACGTCCTTTTCCACTCTCGTGTCTCGAACACGTCCTTCCCCGCTCTCGTGTCTCGAACACGTCCTTCCCCGCTCTCGTGTTTCGAATACGTCTCGAATCTTCTACGTCTCGAACATGTCTCGAATACGGTCTTCTCTGAACACCGACCAGGCCTCGAACACCATTCCTCCAAACACGTGTGTCCTTTTTATTTCTGCTGTGACGTCACATCGCACACTGGGTCGGCCATTTGCATATGGCTGCTTCTGCTGCCAACCCAGCATCCGCGGCTCTTTTACAAATATGCATTTAGTTATGCTCAAGACAAAGTTCAAGCTGGAGTTAGCGCGAGAAGAAGAGATTTGATCTTTTGTTACTTGTAAAACTTTGTGCACACATCGATTGAAGCAAAGAATATATATATAGTACTGGAAACAATTTATGCCATTGGTTGAACACAACTCAACATTTTTATGGGTGAAGTTGTGCCTTATACCATTTCTAACCGTATTTGCGTAGAACTAAACATCAGGGTTTGAACTTCGATTCCATAGTTCATGTCAACATCCATTAAGACAGTAATGCACAATTGAAAAGGGAATATTCAACATGCCATTATCAAAGATTGAATATAGTAATAAAAAACATGAATAAAATAGAATGAAATTTGCCACTTTTAACTAGAAGAAAATCGTATAATTTTCAAATTTCTATCGACCAATAAGCACAGTTTAAGCTCGCATAATAATTGTTTATGGATACATAGGTGAACGTGCAGATCTGATGAAAATCCGAATTAAAAATACTGAAAATATTAGAAATTCGATTTTCCAATAAGCTGGTTGGATAAAAAGATCACATGACCAATTCAAAATTTAAAAAGCAATCGCATGTTTCTCAACAAACAGAAACCTATGTCCACCCTATTTAACAGCAGACATACCGAGTTTTGTGTGCCGACTAAAAAGTGATGGAATAGGCAAAAAAGTCCACTCACGAGCGACAAAAGAAATACGTTTTCACTCGATAGTGAGACTATTTACGACATATGTCGAATTTATCAATGATATTAATATATATAAAATAGAAATACATCATTATCCTTTATATCAGCTCACACATTTAAATACATAAATATCTTTCACTACTTTTCCTGACTAGCCTGATGAATCCTCACGAAGATGAAACACATAAAATTCTATTTAGCTTAATTGCCATAAATATTTTTGAAACACTATATATATATATATATATATATATATATATATATATATATATATATATATATATACGTACACACACTTTTCTTTTTGATTTTAGATATTTGGAAAAAAATATGAATTTTAGCGACGCACCACGAGCATTAAGAGGGATTGAAAATTTATGTAAACGACTGACTGGTTCGAATCAAATATCGATTTAGTTCAACCTTTTGGTCAGAAATTTGGCTGTCAACGGGTCAAAGTTCAACGATTTGACTTTTGAAACCCCTATCAAACCCCTCCGCCAATTTTGGGTCTAAACACTTTAAATTTTAGATGTGGGTTACATGAATCAAAGTTTAAAAAAATGTGAACTCTGGGGCTTCTATCAAATTACTCAGCTAATTTTTGGTCTAAACATTTGAAATTTTACATAAAGTGTATTCAGACATAGGTCCAGCGTTTTAATCGGTCTTCGGCCGAAAATTTGGCTTCCAACAGGTTAAAGTAAAAAAAAGACATGACCTTTAGACCTCTAGCAAATTATTCAATCAATTTTGGGTCTAAACATTTGAAATTTTACATAAAGAGTATTCAGACATGCAGCAAGATTTTTAATACGTTTTTGTGCGAAAATTTGCCTGCCAAGAGGTCAAAGTTGAAAGAGTTGGCCTTTGCAGACTCTATTAAACTCCCCCGCCAATTTTGGGTCTAAACTCTTGAAATTTTAGACGTAGGTTACCTGACCATGAGTCAAACTTTTTGATATATATATATATATATATATATATATATATACACCCATATATACAAACACACACACACACACACACACACACACACACACACACACACACACACACACACACATATATATATATGTTCATAGGGCCGTAGCAAAGCCGAGCTGAACTGCTAGTATCTATCTATCTATCTAGTTTCGTCAAAATTCAATAGACTTGACATTTCAAAAAGGAATATATATATATATATATATATATATATATATATATATATACATATATATATATAGTAATTTATAAAATATATATGGCGATTAAGCTACACTGAATATTCTGCGTTTCATCCACTATAGGATTCGTCAGGCTTATGCAGTAGTTATATATATATATATATATATATATATATATATATATATATACATATACATATATATATATATATATGTATACATATATATATATATATATGTATACATATATATATATATATGTATGTATACTTCTCTTTTAAATGTAAAGTTTATTGAATTTAGACGGAACTATTTTGTTTTTAATTTCACGTTGTCTTTGTCTTTAATATCTCTCTATATGATAAGCTATCCTGTTTTCGTTTTCCCTAAGAAGAGTAACTCAATATATATTTAAGTAAGCGATAGAAACAATCAGGAGCATGTGACTGAAGTATCAATATTATTTTTAGACAAGACAACAATCTTTTCAAATGATTTTAATTATAAATGTTGGAAAGCAATGGTGGAAATATATGCAAATGTTTTACACCACGAACGTGTTGGTATATTTGTATTCAATGAATGCTTAAGCAATGTTCATTAGCAAATGCTATTTTTGGTTTGTGTACGAAAATGAGAAGCGAAATCGAGTTTACTGCTAAACCATTCTTGTCATCAATATAATTCTAAAACTGAAAATCCTGCTTGCTTTCTTGTTTTCACATTGACTCTTTTGGATGATGGGAAGAATGGGACGAGAAATGACGGAAGAAGAGAAAGTCAAAGTAGAGGGAAGAGGAGAATGAAACCAAGGGCAATAGAAGTGGGAGAATGACATAAATGGCATAAATAAAGAAGAAAGCCATTTTGTAGAGTTATTATTGGACATAATCTCTTTCTCTCTCTTTCTCTCTCTCTCTTTATATATATATATATATATATATATATATATATATATATATGTATATATATATAAATATATATATATATATATAAAGAGAGAGGGCGAGAAAGAGAGAGAGAGAGCGAGAGAGCGAAAGAGCGAGAGAGCGAGAAAGAGTGAGAGAGAAAGAGGGAGAGTAAGAATAAATAGAAACAAACCAAGTTATGTATTCATTAACGTTTCGTCTTTATTTCGAATCTTCCTCTCTGGGTGAATGAAATTTAAGAAAACAAAACGCCAGTACAAATATTTGAAAATACATTTTTGATGTAATAAAATGTCTGACCTTGTTCCATTTCAGAAACGGAAACACTCCTTGGAAATCAAAAGTATGATTATGCTGCAATGAATGAGAGAATAATGCATTCAGAGAATTGCTATTTCTTATATCTCTTATATGTTCTTTATGCCTTTTCTTTTCTCCAATCTACGTTGGATTTCAACAACATATATATGATTACAACTTTGGCAAAAAACAGTGTATATGCCTGGATTGGGCACTGGTTTGTTTTGCAGATGGTATGTTGTTTTTTTAATGTTTGTTTTATAGTTTGTGATGTGGTTTGTATGATTGGAATTCTTAGTTTCTTTAGTGTGTTGTAAATTATGTTATTGTTGGTGTGTGTAGGTAAAAGAAGATGTTTGTTTATGAGAAAAATGGCGGGTGTATATGATTTTTGTTTATTCATCCTGGAAAATATTTGTGTGGCTTTTTTTCTTTGCATTTAATATAAAATATGTGGGATATTACAAAGTTTTCAAAGTATTTGTGAGGTATTTGAATTCTTCGACCAGATATTCTGAACTGCAAATTCTTAATTCCCGTAGGAACAAACACATTATCATACCTATTTTTATTTTGTTATTATGTTGTGAGTAGAAATGTATATAATTATTTGTGTGTGTGTGTTTTTTTTGGTGAACTTTGAAGGATAGTTTATTGTTGGATTTTATAATAAGTATGTCTAGAAAAGGTAATGAGTGATTGTTTTCTGTTTAATAGGTGAACTTTATGGAGAGTTCGACTGAGTCTAATTTGTTTTTAATATTATCTATGTACAATTCAAGAAGAAAAATAAATGTGCTGTCAATATATCTAAAATATTCTGTGTTTGGAGGTAATCTAAACTTGAAAGGACCAGATTCTAGGAATTCTAAGAATGGGAAAGCTAATACTCCACTAAAAGGGTTATCCATAGGAAGATCAATATTTTGCTTGTAGAAATTGTTATTAAATTGAAAATAAGTCATGTCAGTTATAAGCCTGATAATTTTTATAAAGGATCGAGAGGAAATGGTAAGTTATTATTTGATCATTTTAGGCGTGTATGGAATAAATTTAAACATTTTTTAATGGGGACATTAGTGTATAATGATGTTATACCTAAACTGTGTATAGTTTTGTTATGTATATTAATGTTTTTTATCTTGTTGAGTAAGTCTCCAGAGTTCTTTATATGGGAGGTTCTGATAGTGCTCATTAGGGAGTTAGTATGTTGGATATGTCACATGCAATTTTGTGTGTTGCTCTACCGAAGCCAGCTATTATGGGGCGCATAGGGATACCCAGTTTGTGTTTGTGAGTTGAAATATATTAATAAATATATGACGTTATTAAAAAAATCTTATTCTCTTTCACAGCGCTATGCTCCCCACCTCACCCGTTTTTGAATTTCCAACCAGTTTTCCGTTTCTGAAAACAGGGTCATGCATGTCATTCCATCAAAAATATATTTTCAAATATTTGTACTGGAGTTTATTTTCTTAATTTCATTCATCTAGAGAAAATATCGAAATAAAAACGAAGCGTTGACAAACACGTAACTTAGCTTGTTCTGTTTTATTTCTCTATTTCGTCGGAATACAATTTCTATTATTCTCATCACACACATACACACATACGCGCGCGCATATATCTATATCTATATATCTATCTATAATATATATATATATATATATATATATATATATATATATATATATATATATATATATATATATATATATATACAAGCAAAAGTACCCGTCGTTGACTGGGTTCAAAAACAGCCTACAGAAAATGGACTCTGATTTATTAAAGTATGATAGGTTATGAAAAGGAAGGGTTGTAAATTTAGGTTGAATTTGGGGGTATCAAAACCAAAGCAAAATATGATGAAAGTAAAAATAAAATAGATAAACCCCATAATTTATTATACCATACCTGTTCACACTGAAACACTTATCACAATATTCTGTGGATCTATATTAAAAAAAATCTTGTTTTACCTTCGTGACGTATTTCCATTCTAAGGAGGTCAGGCGCGAACGAACACCCCATAATTTTATTATACCATATTTCTTCAAACTGAAACATAATTATCAAAGTATACTTACGCAGATAGATATGAAAAGTCTTTATTAAAGTTTGTGCCTATTTTCATTCTATGGAGGCTAGGCGCGAACGCAGACCCCACAATTTTATTATACACTCCCTATTAAAACATACTTATCAAAGTATTCTTATGTACATCTATATAAAGACAGTTAACCATATAGAAGCCTATTCGTGACCACACACACACACACACACACACACACACACACATTCAGATTTATATTATAGACTAGCAAAAGTACCCGTCGTTGACTGGGTTCAAAAACAGCCTACAGAAAATGGACTCTGATTTATTAAAGTATGATAGTTTATGAAAAGGAAGGGTTGTAAAGATATAGCTTCGAAGTCGGGGGTATCAAAGCCAAAGCAAAATATGATGAAAGTAAAAATAAAATAGATAAACCTTTGTGAAATATTTCCATTTTATGGAGGTCAAGCGCGGACGAACACCCCATAATTTTATTATACCATATTTCTTCAAACTGAAACATAATTATCAAAGTATACTTACGCAGATAGATATGAAAAGTCTTTATTAAAGTTTGTGCCTATTTCCATTCTATGGATGCCAGGCGCGAACGCAGACCCCCACAATTTTATTATATCATCCCTATTTAAGTTAAAACATACTTATCAAAGTATTCTTATGTACATCTATATAAAAAACACTTGTAATTTTTTTTTTTTTTAAATTTTTTTTTCCATACTTTATGGACCAGGCGCGAACGCAGACCCCATAATTTTAAGGAACCACCGTTCTGCAGGATCAAACATACCCATTCCTGTGTCTCGATACATCTTCTATCATTATATGTAATCAGTTTTTAAAAATAGTCAACCATATAGGAGCCTATTCGTGACCAGACACACACACACACAGAGCTTTATATATATATATATATATATATATATATATATATATATATATATATATATGGATAGATAGATAGAAACCACAATAGATTTATAGATTATATATAAAAGGCGGCTTTCCACTCGGCGTCTGGGTTCAAACAAATCCTTCTTTTAATTTTTCTGTGAGAAAAGACAGGATTCGTCTCGACATGAAAAGAAATAGCCACTAATGAAACCGGAAATGACGTATTAATATTCTGCGAAACCTTGAAACTTGAGAAAAGCCACGTGTTTAGCAAGCAAGCGTACAATAGGATTATGGCCAGAATATCAAGAAACTGTGTTGACAATCCTGTGTAACGAGTCTTAACACAGTCAATATCTCACATCGGATAAAACAGGCACCATAAGATGGGAAATACATATCGAAGGCTGAAACAGTTTTAAAAGACAAATATTAGATTAGATTACATGAAATAGCCAACAGTTTATAAATAATATTTACAAGAAAAATATAGCGATGACTCAGTAAACAATTTACTGGAAATTTTAAATCTGTCTGTCTGAAACCGGAACTACGTTAATGTCTATATGAAAAGAAACTGGAATCTTAAGGAGATATCAATCATACCATACCAGTTATTATAGGTGCCACAGGGCTTATGAAGAAGAACCAAGTGCAAAAGAGATCCAAACAATTGCACTTAAGGGAACAGCGAGGATACTAAAAAGAGCTCTCGGTTGGTTTCAATAAAAAGCAGGACAATGTTGGCAGCTGATTTGGCTGCCCCATACCCAGCGTTACAATCTTCAAAGGAAGAAAATTAAAAAGAAAAATAACATATATATTGTTATATATATATATATATATATATATATATATATATATATATATATATATATATATATATATATATATATATATAGGTATCGCTACATAAGTATGTTTTAGTCAACTAATTATAGATAACTACAGACATTATTAAGCGATGTTGCTTTTTCAAATGTTCAATCCTTAAGTAAGTACTGAATTAATTCATAAGTCCTGAATTACAGACTGAACTTTCGAAAAAGAAAAATCGCCTGATGATGTCTCTAGTTATTTATAGCTAGTTAACTGAAAAATACTCATGATTGTGTAGCGTTACGTAAATTCTTATGTAAAAATAAATAAAAAGTATATCACGCTATTTTATACTGAGCAATCGTGAATAAAATCTCGTTAAATTCATTGGATGTTTTACCTCTGAATATTCTAAATCTAGAATACTTATATACACATATATGCACACACACACACACACACACACACACACACACACACACACACACATATATATGTATTATTTTTTTTATATATTTAGTTTAGAACAACCGATTATATTGTTCCTTGTTTCATATGATCTAATTAGGTTTTACTTCTCAGCTTGTCGTATAACTGTCGAAGTTGGCAAATATATTATGTGTATGCGTGTGTGTGTGTGTGTGTGTGTGTGTGTGTGTTTGCGAGTATATGTGCTTGTGTGTGTACAGAGATGCACCCTTTGAATAGTTATAAAGAAAATGTTTGTAAGTATTTAATGTTCAAATCGTATTACGAGCACCAGGTTATTGCATTCTTATCTCATGTTCAAAAAGTGATGACTGTTTTTTTTTTTTTAGTGCAGAAACTTCTTACAATGCGAAGCTATTACGTATCAATTGTGGTCTCAAATTTCCAGTTATCTTTTAAAATTACGTGGCTTTCTTAGAGTTGCCACTATTAAAGCCAGGATGGAAATTATTCCACTAAAATAAACGACCTTGATAATACTCTAACAAAACATTTTTATTATTTCACAGTTGTTCAAATTATATATATATATATATATATATATATATATATATATATATATATATATATATATATACTAGAAATTCAGTCCGACTTTGCTCGGGCCCTATGTACTGCTCATAACTTGCCCTACGTATGAATATACTTTATGTAAGATTTCAACTGTTTAGACTCAAAATTGTCTGAGTAATTTCGTAGAGACCGTGGAGGTAATTTTTTTATAAATTGGACGCCAACTTTGACCTCTTAGCATTAATTATTTTGGTCTCAGATAGAAATATAAAGTTTTACCCATGTCCAAGTTACCTACATCTAAAATGTCAAGTCTTTAGACCCAAAATTGGCGGAGAAATTTCGTAGAATCGGCAAAGGTCAACTCTTTCAGCTTTGACATTTTGGCAGCTAAATTTTCGCCCCAAAACTGATTAAAATGATTTTCACCTGTCTGAATACCCGTTATGTGTAAATTTTAAATGATTATACCCAAAATTCGGTTAGTAGTTTGCTAGACACCACAAAGATCAAATATTTTGAACTTTGACCTTTCGGAAGCTTAAATTTTCGACCCAAACCGATTAAAAAGCTTTCCCTATCTATAATTACCCTTTATGTAAAATTTCAAATATTTAGACCAGAAATTGTCTGAGTAATTTGGTAGAGACCGCTGGGGTCCAATTTTTTAAAAACTTTGACCTCTATTATGACCCCTTAACATTTATTGTTTTTGGCTCAAATGAAGTTATTAAGTTAGATCCATGTCCAAGGAACCTATATGTAAAATTTCAATTATTTATACCCAAAATTGTCGGAGGAGTTGGTAGAGTTCTCAAAGGTCAAATCGTTGAACTTTGACCCTTTAACAGCCGAATTTCTCGTCCAAAACGGATTACAAAGTTTTTCCCAAATCTCAGTACCCTGTATATCAAATTTCGAGTCTGTAGACTAAAAATTTACAGATTGTAGGGAAATGTACACACACAGACACACAGACAGACACGTTCATTTTATATATATATATATATGTATATATGTGTGTGTGTGTGTGTGTGTGTGTGTGTGTGTGTGTGTGTGTGTGTGTGTGTGTGTGTGTGTGTGTGTGTGTATTTGAGCGCAGAGTTAGCATTATTTTATATTTTTCTTTGGATTGCGACAGCTTTATGTCCAAAATATCGTCTTAGGAAAGAAGTCCTGAGATAAATTCCGAAATACTTTCTGAAATGTTTGGCCCGGTAAAGTAATTCTTTGATCTGTTCCAATTTCTCCGTATCAAGAACTTCACAGCAGAACTATCATAAGCCAGTCTCTTGGTCAAGGTTCTAACAGAAAAGTCTCATTTGCGTCTTGTATTGATTAATTATCTTTTTTGTGAAAAGGATTTCCCAATAAAAATCGTATTCCTTCAATTGCTACAAGACGGACACACAAAGTTTCAGCGTAAATTTCCAAACACTTTGCAAAGAGGAATATGTTTCAGTTTTAATATTTATACAATATTTTTTAAGAAATGCGCCATAAATAATGAATTCCATCGATTTGGTCCGCAAATTTTTGGGGATGCATTTGAATACCTAAATATACACTTGTGAGCAAAAAAAAAAAAAAAAAAAAAATGAGCCAAACAAATTTTATACATCTGATTGCACTAAAAGCCATATCGAACAAAGAATAAGGAAACTTAAACACAGAACAAGAAATTTACTTTAATAAATGCTTAGTATGGAATTGCATTCCCTTTTGATTTCATTAATAGATCAATCCTTTTAGACATGCTCTGAACCAAAGTGGAACTCTGTGAAGAGGAGATGCTATTCCATTCGATTTGCACAGCTTTCTACAGTTTATCATCGTATAAAAAAGTTTTTCCAGCCAATGCACGAGATATTATGGACCAAATATTCTCAATTAAATAGGAACTTTGACCTGACCTAAACATCAGATCAATTGAATTATCAGAAAGCCATTTTTTGTGACTTTAGCCGTATGTGCAGGGGCATTATCATGTTGAAAAATACTCTTCTGGGATATTCCCAGCTTCTGAATATTTGGTAACAGTCCTGTTTCTAATATTCGAATGCATTCCTTTGCATTGATTGACTTCTCACATCTAATAAGTTTCCCAACCATTATCTGGTAATGGTAAAAGTTTCCCATAGCATTATCCCTCCATTCCCGAGTCTAACTGTCGTTTTTATGCAACTTGGCGAAAATCTTTCTCCAGTTCTTCGAATGCACCATTCGGGAGCATCACTAACAAGACAAAATCTTTTTTTTATTATTGATGTTCTTCTTAGATAAAAATGGTTTCTTTGCACACTTTTTAGAAAAAAATCTTATTTCTTTCATTCGTTTAGATATTATATAGCTAGAAAGAGAATTTCCAGCCCGTTTTGAATTCTTTGCTATGGTCAACATAAATTTTCTTTTGATCCTTCAAAACAGTTAATTTAAGCCTTTGGTCGTACTTCAAAGTGAATGTTCTAGGGCGATCAGATCCAGATTTCCTTTTTACCAAGCATTCGACTTTGAACCTTTGACCAATTCGATTCACTGCAGAAAGAGATGTTTTCATATTTTCTTTTCTTAAAATATCAAAAATCTGCTTGTAAATCATTTTGGACTGCCTAAATCCTGCGGTTCGTTTTTTTATATCCTCGCCAAGATGCGGTCTTACATTTTTAGGATTTATTTTTCCACTTATTATTATATGCTATAATAAGAATGATCTGCAAAATAGAAATTTTCAGTTAAAATTAACAAAAATTCATGGAAAAATATTGAAAAATCGATTTCTTCCTTCTTTCACTATTGGCCCATTTTTTTTTTTTTTTTTTTGCTCATGAGTGTATATATATACAGGGCGGAACAATAAAAATTGTCGCCTTAAAGAAAACAACACTACAGCTTTATTTTAAAACTTTTATTGAAAACATTAGTTTAGGTAACTTGATTAAATAGTAGAGCTGATATCTAATCAATATAGCCGCCTTCAGCCTCAATCACTGCCTCGATACAGGTCCGGGACTAAGAGCATGCCTTTTCCACAAACGCCGGCATGAGTTAGGCGAATACTCGGCGGATGGTGGCGATCAGATTGGCTTTAGTGTTGTGGGAGGTAATGTTGATGATGTTCTCGATGTATGACCAAGTGAAGTAGTCCAGCGAGTTCAGATTGGGGAAGGAGGGGGCCAGTAACAGTACAAAGCCGTAACGCTCCTTCTTTGGACTTGTTGGCCAGCGCTAAGTCCTACTGCCACACTCAGGTTCTTCTAGCGGTGAAATGATTGCACCAGGGGATCACCACTTAAGCACATCCAGATACACTGGTGTTGACTTTCAAGCTAACTTCATAGATGTGAGGTGGCATGATGTGGCCATCACTTTAAATTACACTAGAGACCATAACAGTCGCCGGAAAGAGTCGTTCTTGCAATGGTCCTGTTGTCATAACTTGGATCGGTAAAGAGCATGAGTTATACAGTGTCGCATCTCCGACCTCACTCGTTAAACAGTGTGCCACTTTCAGACATTATAGAAGGCTATTATCGCTCTTCAGATTTATACACAACTGGCCAACTAGTAACTGGTCTGCAACAAAAAAAAAAAAAAAAAAAAAAAAGAAAACCGGTTTCATCAAACGGGAATACAATCGTGTCGTCTTTTCTATAGCGACAATTGTATCGTTCCAATCTTGTTTATCCACACTTCAGATATAAACGTGTAAAAAAAAAAAAAAAAAAAAAAACGCATACTTTAACAAACCATGTGCGCCGATTTGCGGAGCTTCTTTCTAATCAGAATAATAAAAAAGAGTAACAAGAGAGTAATCGGTATGGTCAGTCTCCTCGGTTATCTCCCTTTATTCGCAGTTTCGTACGAAATTATAAAACCCCCAAAACTTCAGAATAAAAAACAAATACTGATAAAAAAAATAACAAATGCAAAAGTAATTTTTGCAAAATTGTATAAAGTGCGGAATTTCATGTTTGTTAGAAATTAATTCTGACGGATTTTATAAAAAGCGGCGTTTTGATTGTGACAATAATTTTGGGTATGCGGCTGAAAATTGAGTTGTAATTCTTAAATATATATTAAAATTATTTACGAAATTAGATTTTATTTAATCTGTCAAGCATAATGCTGAATACCATTTTGTTTTTGATATGTCACAGTTTGAAAGATCATTTTTTTTGTCTGTTACAGCTTGAAATACAATGTTTTTAGCCTGTCACAGTTTGAAATATCAATTTTTGATCTGCCATAGTTTGAAATATCAATTTTTGGTTTGTCACAGTTCTAAATATCACTTTTTTATGTCTCTCACAGTGTGAAATATCATTTTTTGAGGTCTGTCACAGTTTAAAATATCATTTTTTGTCTGTCACAGCTTGAAATACAATGTTTTTGGCCTGTCACAGTTTGAAATATCATTTTTTGATCTGTCACAGTTTGAACTATCTATTTTTGTTCTGTCACAGTTAGAAATATTATTCTTTCTTTCTTTCTTTTTTTTTTTTTTTTGGTCTGTCACATTTTGAAATATCACTTTTTGATCTGCCACAGCGTAAAATATCATTTTTTGGCCTGTCACAGTTTGAAATACTATTTTTTTGTTCGGTCACAGTTTGAAATCACGTTTTCATCACTAACGCTCAGATTGACTTAATACAACTGAAGAATTGATTCGTTTTTTATGAAAATACGCAGTTCGATCCGCAAATGTTTAACCTAATTCATGTTTTCAATGCCAATTAATTAGATACGTTAATGACCGAATAAGAAACTAAAATAATGTCATATTTTCCGAATTAGCCGGCGACTACGGTGTTTTTGTTTCAAAATAAAACATGAGAAAATGGTCTCGAAAGTTTCCGTGAGGCTAATTTGTTCACACGTCCACCACCCACGTCTTACACACGCATGTACACGCGCGTGTGCACACACACATATGCAAACACACACACACACATTCACATACATACATGCACTCATAAACATGCTCACAAATGCGCGCGCACACACACACACACATCCACATACCCACATGCACTCATAAATTTGCTTAATAATGCACGCGCGCACACACACACACACATATGTATATATATATATATATATATATATATATATATATATATATATATATATATGTATATATATACTCACGATACGATTGCTAGGGAAAGCGTGGTTTTGAACTCGTTTCTTTTTTTAGATTTGTATTCTCACACATGTTCATTATCTCGCGACTCAAGCTGTAATAAGCTTGAAAATAATTCCAGCTGAAAGAAAAAGTATTTGTCTCTTTTGACGATTCCATAGCTAATCGCAATTATGTTTTATTTCTGACTTCGAAATCTATTTCCTATTTCTATTTGCAACGTTATGAGCAACTCGACGCCATTTCGAAAATGTGACTGCGCTTAATCTACAAGAAAACCGCAGACACTTCTTTCAAAACCCCGTTTTGAGAAAACTGTTATCTTGCTTGTTTGTTTGTCCCTGTGCAGATTAGATGACGTCATACGTTTGAGATATCAACGATTAAATCAAAGAGAAAGGGAGAAAAAGAACTGAAGAGATTATTCATTACGTTTTGTCTAGTCATTTGATGATCCAATATATATATATATATATATATATATATATATATATATATATATATATATATATATATATGACAAAATGTCTATATTTTAATTCCAAGATGTTGTTCATCTTACCGTTTATTTCTTACTAGCGGGGGTACCTGGCGTTTCCGGGTGTTTGGAGGTGTTAAAAAAAGAGTGGTAGTAGGCAGGCAGGCAGGCTCGAACCCGCGACTCGAAAACGGAAAAGAAAGTGAAAGAAAACCTGACATCTTACCGCTACGCGACCGGAAGTGTTAAGCGTTCAAATTTAACGATGTCAATCAAAAAGATGACTTGCAAAAATGGCACTGCTTTTAAACCTTCCACGAAGATCGTTTTTAATGTGTGGGAAAAGCAGCCCCCCAAAGGGGGAACTCTGGCAGTATCCAAATAAATTGCAATTGTCTCAGTGTGAAGAGTTTCCTCTACATTGACCAAGGACCAATCACAGAATAGATACTACCCGGCCGGAAGGCCAGGCGCCAGGCCTTTTCGTTCGATTAGTTTCGTTTTATTTATACGAAAAAGACAAACAAACAGCAGAGCCGACCGTATGGTGGGAATTTTTTAAAACTCGATCAAAAAAACAAAACAAAAAAAAAAGACAGAGACAATGTCCGTTTACGAATGTGAAATATTATAATCTAGGAAATATAAAAAAAAAAAAACTTCTCCTGGAATCTAACCGACGCGAGAACCCCGACGCAAAAAGCCTTTCGCGGACATACATCAACGCGCGTGCCCATTTTTGCCTTTTATACATATAGACATTTTATATAAAAATCAAAGACGGCGTACATATCATAAAACACAAAGCAACTACTCTTTGGATTTTTCGGATTTATATAATCATGCCCAAATTCTTTTTTCTTTTCAAAGTTGATGAGTTCTTATTATTCTCATGAGAAACGGCGGAAAATATTCTAAAATAGACATAATAATTATATGATTGTTTCTTGCGCTACCAAACAGATACTGTCATAAATAAAAAGAATTGGTATAAACAAAGGGTGAAATATAATTGAATAAGCATATTTCCACCCACCCCATATATATATATATATATATATATATATATATATATATATATGTATATATATATATATATATATATATATATATATATATATATATACATACTAGCATGGGTACCCGGCGTTGCCTGGGTTGACATGAAGTTTTCATTAGGGTAACGTGGATATCCCCACAACAATTTCAAAAATAAAAGAACGGATAAAAACATGTAAATGTAATCGCCCCCAAAAAGAAGTATCTGATACCCTCTCCACCAGATATTTCGGCAGAAGGGATGTCCTAAGAAATCTCACGATTTTGTGAACCTAAAAAAATAACGTTTATAAAATGCGTGCGTTTATTTTTTATTTTGGTAAATGTGTAGTTTAGCGGCGTAAATTATTTGCCAGACAAAAAATATAAAAACTTTACTTTTATATAAAACACATTGTTAGACTCAAAGGCTGAAATAAAACCAGAAAAAAATTTAATTGTATTATGTTTTTATCATTTATATTTATTATTCGAGACCGCTTTTAAAATGTTGGCCTTTCTAAGGTTTGGCAGATTGGCTTCTTTAAGCTCTTTCATGAACTATGTTTTTGGCCGCCATATTTTTTTTGTAATGAAAGAGCGTAAAAAAGGCCAAATTTGGCCTTAAAAAGCCAATCTGTGAAACCTAACAAAGGAAAATTTTAAACGTGTAAAGCGTGCACATTTAGTCTAATAAAAAATTATAAAAAACATAAAAATGATTTTTTTTTTGTTTTATTTCAGCCTTTGGGTCTAATAATGTTTTATATAAAAATAAATAGATTTTATATATTTTTTTGTCTGTCAAATAATTTACGCCGCTGAACTACACATTTACCTTTATTTTTTCTAAGGGCACTTTTTTTACTGGCTTTTTTGTAAATAAAGGGAATTTTCGATTTGCTTTTCTAGGGGGGGCTTTCGATTTGCTTTTTATTTGTCGTTTTATGTTTCTAATGTAACCCCCCCCCCCAAAAAAAAAAATTGAATTTGTTATATTTTGGGGTTTGTTTTGTTTATTAAATTGTTAGATGAAAGTAGAGAATGGTCTCATAAAAATAATTAAATTATCGTTATTTTATGTTTCCAATGTAATTCCCCCCACACCTGAAAAAAAAATTGTATTTGTCAGATTTTGCCCTTTCCCTCAATCGCCAAACTTGAAAAAATGCTACCAGTGACAAGTTTCGTTAAACGCTTGGTGGCCAAAACGTGGGTGCTTATTTTACGTTAAATTTATATAGAAAAGTGATCCCCCACTCTAACATGATATTTTATTCTATCTTTTTCAAATTTTCTTCTCTCATAATATTTATAAAGGCTGTTTAAATGTATTAGGCTGAAAAAAAAAGTAGATCTCCATTTTTTTAGGGGTTAAACGTCGCTGGGTCACGTCGTATAAAGTTACCTTTTTAATTAGAAAATTAAATTTGTAATCGATGAAATTAACGAAAAAAAGAAAGAAAAGTGGAAATTGTGGAATTTAAGGGGGTGCAGTAGATCTTCATTTTTTTTTAGGTATTAAACGACGGTCCATTTAAGAAATAAAATAAAACAAACAAATGAAATCTTTTCAGGTTTTTTCGTAAGTGTTTTTTTGAATATTAAAAAAAAAAACAATAAAAGCCAAACATTTTTCTATCTACACGGAATTATTTTTCCAGCTAGAAACTTAATGATATTACCAAATGATATTTGGTGAAGGTTTTTTTATGGATAACATATAGGGGTAAATAACTCTAAAAATGTCGCTGTTGGAAATGTTAATTCCCAAATAAATTAAATTAAACATATTATCAATATAATTGTGGTTTAAAAATTATTAAATAACAATTTTAAATAGAATACTTAAAATAATTCTCTCGCTAAAAACATAAACTAGGATAGCGCTATTTAGTAACATCGATTTTTCTTAATGTCATATGCAAATAAGGTGATCTCTTAGTGGTATAATTTTGCAATTATCATACTATATATAGAAATTAATGAAAGATTCAAGTAAGGCACGTTTTGTATATATTAATCAAATATATGAACAAACAGACAGGAATATGAATATATATATATATATATATATATATATATGCTAGACTACCCGTTGGGTCAGTATGTTATATTAGCTATGGAATTCATGCATGAGCGTGACACTTGTGACGTAAAGAAAATAGTTTTTTTACATAACAGAAACATTATGAAAGTATATTAAAATGAAAAAGAATATAGATAGATTTCTATGAGTCGTTCTGTTTATTATAATTGATTATTAAAAAAAAAAACATTACAGCTACTGAATTATAAGTGGTTGGGCATACTTATAGGTAAATGTACACTGAACACTGAACAGATACCATAATACTTATTATAGCTAAATTAAAATTTTGATATATCTGCTTTTTTTTAATCGTTCATTTCTGTATTACGTTATTTTAAACCCCACTCTTCCCATGTAAAATAATAGTAATTTCGAAATAATAACGTTAATATTTCAGCGTCCCGATTGTTCTTTTGTTTTTTGTTTATTTTAACCCCCACTCTTCCTATATTAAATAATAATTTCGAAATAATAACGTTAATATTTCAGCGTCCTAATTGTTCTTTTGTTTTGTTTTTTTCGCGTTTAAATTATCCAAATAAACAATTGTTAATACTGTCTGCTTTTTTTTTACATCGTTCATTTCCGTATTACGTTTAAGTTATTTTAATAACGTTAATATTTCAGTTTGCACGTCATGCGTGCATGCATAACCGGATGTCGTAAACCGGAAAGTGGGTTACATACATCGTTACAAGGTCATTTGAGTTTTATGATTATATATATATATATATATATATGTGTATATATGTATGTATGTATGTATGTATATATATATATATATATATATATATATATATATATATATATATATATATATATATATATATATATAGTACAGGGTGAAACGATAAAATTGTTGCCTTAGAAAAAACGACATGATTCCATTATCGTTTGATGAAAACCGGTTTCTCTTCTTTTTTATTTTTTGTATTGCAGACCATCTACTAGTTGGCCAGTTGTGTACAAATCCCAAAAGCGATTGGAGCTTTCTATCATGTCTGAAAGTGACACAATGTTTAACAAGCGAGATGCGGCGCTGTACAACTCATGCGCTCCACCGATCCAAGTAATGACAACAGGGCGATTACAAACACTCTAAAAATGCATCACTGTATTGTCACGAATAACAGGGAGGTACCCAGGGTGATGAAAACAAAGTTTCCAACCAGGATTATGGTCTTTTTGTGATTTTAAGTGAAGGTCACATCATGCCACCTTACATCTTCGAAGTTAGCTTGAAAGTAAACGCTAAAGTGTACCTGGATGTGCTGAAGATTGTGGTAATCCCCTGGTGCAATCATGTGATCGCTAGCAGACTTAAGATGTGGCAGCAAGACTCGGTGCCAACCCACAAGTCCAAAGCGACCCAGGCTTGGTTTCAGAAGGAGTGCTACGACTTTGTACTGTTTTCTCACTGATTCCTCTCCTCTCACGTCATGCGTTGAGAGCATCACCAACACCACCTCTACAACACTAAAGCCAGCTTGATCGCCGTAATCCACCAAGCATTCGCTGAGCTCCTGTATCGAGGCTATGATTGAGGCTAAAAGCGGCTACATTGACTAGATATCAGCTCTACTTCATAATCAAATTACCTGAATTGATTTTTCAATAAAAGTTTTAAAATAAAGCTGTAGTGTTGTTTTCTTTAGAACGACAATTTTATCGTTCCATCTTGTACTAGCGTTCGTGTGTGTGTGTGCGTGCGTGTGCGTCCGTGTGCGTGTGTGTGTACGCGTGTGTATACAAGTCTTCTACAGCCTACACCACTGAACCGATTATGACCAAACCTGGCATGATGAGGCCACCCTTAGGGATCGTGCATACCATTTTCAAGGTTAAGGTCAAAAGTCAACGTAACAGCCTATGCATATGTACTCTCCTGCAGCACACACCACTGGATCGATCATGACCAAACATGATGATCTCCAATCTACGGATGGTGCACACCATTGTTCAAGGTCAAGATCAAAGGTTAAGGTAATATTTGGTGCGGCTTTTTATACACGATGTCAGTTCAGAGAAGCAAGACGAAGAGAAAATGAAACAGATGAGAAAAAAAGAAGACGTAGACGAGGTGAGTTGAGAGAAGCTCAAAAGACGAAACAATGAATCATAAACCGCATGAATTTTCGCCAAAGAATGTGAGCGAGAAGCTGCAAGAAGATAAAGTAAGACTTTTCCGCAACAAATGGCAGGAAACGAGGCAGTTAGAAAACGAATTAATGTTTTGAGATAACAAGAAATAGAAAATTGCAATAGAAAATGACCCTCTCACTACAGCTTACATAGGAAAAATAGAAAAGCATTGTTCAGGAGTGAAAATTAAAAAGTGAGGCTCCTGGTTGTTGCTTTTCTTCTTGCGAGGTTATGCTTAATAGCTTTCCATCACTGCCTGAAGATGGAGTAGCAAAGTTTATTCACCTCTACATCTTAGATAATCTAGAAGAGGAACTATATAGCCGTGGACGTGACAGTAGACTCAATGAAGACATTCTCTGAAGGCTGACTGAATTTTTACATGAGAACAACAGACTAATTTGTCAACTGTAAACAACAAAGTAAAGAATTGAAGAAAAACTCTTGGAAGTTGTCATAAAGGAAGATTGAAGGCCGCACGTAGGGCATCCACGGCGATTTAATGTTCCAACAACAGCAACTTATGAGATTGAAATATTAATGGAGAATGAACCAACAACAAACCGAGATATTGTCTTGCGTTTTAAAAATAATACATTGAAAAGGATCTCCGAACTACATCCTCTCTACGATACTTTAATGTACCCGTTAATGTACCCGTATGATTTTCACTCTTACGACACCTACATAAAAGCATTGAACGCGTGAAAATTTTCCCAACAACAGTTTTATTCCTACCATTTGATGACTCGGCCTGGAAACTATTATCTCCATTACCGATGGCTGTTTTAACAATGACTGGTTAATGTGTACTGCAAAGTTGAAACAAGACGTGTACAGTTATTAAGGCAGGAGAAACAGACATTGAGAGCGGACAATTATGGCAATTTGAGAAATTGAATTCTTAGGGAGGATAGGAATCCAGAACAGATTCGTCAACGAGTGGTTTTTCCAGCAACTTACACAGAAGGCCCTCGTTACATGTTTGAGTGCCAAAAGGATGCCATGGTTTATGTTCTGCGAAGTGGGTGAAGCCAACCTCTTCATCACTTTCACTACAAATTCAAAATAGACGGAAATTACAGAAAATTTTCTTCCAGGAAAAGAACCCCAGGATCGTCCAGATATTGTTGCCATGCTCTTTTAACTGAAGCTAAAAAGCTAATGGAATTTATTTTTAAAAAGGTGGATTTGAAGGTTGAGAGATTTCCTGTATAACATTGAATACCAAAAGAGAGGACTGTCGCATGCACATATCCTCACCTGGTAAGCCTCAGAGGACAAAGTTCAACCACAATAAATGTAGATATGCAAAGATCCCTAACAAAGAGGAAGACCTTGACCTTCACACAAAAGTGATGGCACATATGATGCATGGATCTTGTGAATCATTAAATCAAAGTCGGTCATGTATGATCGACAGCAGCTCCAAAAAGAACCCTAAATATTTCTTCAATGCCAGGCCACGACTTTTATCCCAAGTAAAGATGAAGGAAATCAGAAGATGGACGCCAGACTGGTACAATAAGGATGAAGAAAAATGGTCAGTATGTTCATCAAGAAATTACAAACCAGTTGATTGTTCCTTAAAATAAAGTCCTCCTTCAGCAGTTCAACGCTCACATTAATGTAGAAATTTGTAGCTCGATCCAAAACATTTAATACGTCCTTAAATACGTGAACAAAAGGATGTGACCAAGCAAAGAACCGAGCAATAAAGCCAAGAACAAATTGTGGATGAAATCCAACAGTTCCAGAATGCAAGGTATGTCGGCAGTTCCGAGGCAGCATGGAGGATACTTGAGCATCCCATTCATGAAAATATTCCTTCAATTGTAAAACTTTGTGTTCATCTCGAAAATGAACAACGCGTCATGTTCTCAGCTGATACCGCTCTGGAACGAGCCCAACTTTTAAAGTATTTTTCAACTCTGCCTTGAAGATGACTTTGCAAGAGGCTTCAAATATGTAGCAACCCTCGAGTTTTACACTTGTAACAAATCAACAAAGAAATGGAACAGAAGAATGCGTGAGGGGGGAACAAGTTGAAGGAGCATAAAATAATGATGTATGGAAACCGCCTCATGCATTGGAAGAAGCTACACGATTCGTCTAAGAGCAAGGGAGTGTTATTTCTTACACATGTTTCTCAATGTGGTTGCTGGTTCAACTTCGTCTCAAGATTTGCGAGTATATAATGGTAAACTTTTTGAAACATACAGAACAGCGTGCCTTGCCTGAATCCTTCTTGAAAATGACCAACACTTGCACCAAACATTGGGAGAGGAAAGTGTCATTCAATCTTCTTCGAATTTGCGAAGCCTCTTCACGATACTTTTAACTGCCTGTGAGCCAAGCAATCCTCTTGAACTTTGAACGACATTTCGTGATCACAAACACAGGCGAGAAGTTAACAACCCAGAAGCAGATTTTAATGATAAACTCTACGACAAAGCTCTTTGCCTTGTTGGAGAAAAAGTTCTCTTTATGGGCGGCCAATCACTGGCCAGACATGGATTAGCTGAGTCGAGGCAAGGAGAAGATAAAGGCTTGCAAGAGAGTATCAACGTGAAGTAAATTACAGTACCGAAGAATATTCACTACAAGCAGAAAATTTGCAGGAAAAACTGACAGATAATTAAAGAGAAGTTTACAATTCTTTCATAGCCATGTTGGAAACACAAAGTGAACTGAACAAAAACAGCAGCTCCCAATATGGTGTTTCTTGATGCGCGAGGTGGCACGGGAAAGACTTTTATAATCAATTTGATCCGTGCAAAGATTGGATACATGGGAAAGATTGTGATTACAACAGCATCCGGTTGCATTGTTGCCACTCTACTACAAGATGACCGCACTATTCACAATACTTTTAAAATACCTTGAATACTGATCAAATGAATCTGCCAGTTTGCAAAATTACTGGTAACTCAGTCTTCGCAAATGTCATTCGAGATAACTCAGCAATCATTGGAGAAGCTCCGATGACACACAAGAGTGCTTATGAAGCAATTGAGAGAACACTGCATGACATCACAGAAAACAAGAAGCTCATGGGGGGCATTCCAATCTTATTTTGCGGTGATTTCCGTCAAATCCTCCCAGTGGTTAAAAATGGCACAAGTGCAAACATTGTCAATGCTAGTTTGAAGTAATCCTATCTCTGGAGGCACGTTGTAGTAAAGAAACTGACTAATAATATGAGATCTCAGATCTCTGGAAACAACGGCAGCTTACTTCTCACAATTGCTTCTCCAAATTGGTAATTGTCAGTTTCCAATCACTTCTCCATCTGACGCAATTAAAATTCCAACCGAGCTTGGTAAATAAATCTGAAGCAATTGAAAGACAAAGTTATCCGAACTTGCAAAACAATGAAAAATCACTGAGAAGGCTATTGTATCACCACTGAAAAAAGCAATATGAATCGCTTGAACAATTGAATAATGGATGAATTTCATGGTGACACAAATGAATACAAGTCAGTTGATTCGGCTACTAATAAAGACGAAGCTTAGGAATTTTTAAGCTTGTTTAAACTGACTGTCTCCTCACATTTTACATCTTAAAATTGGATCCACAATCATGATTCTTGCATCCTTGGAAACGCCAAAAACAATTAACGGAGCCAGATGTGTTCTCACCAGATTGAGGGCACCAGTCCTTGTGGTCCATAAAAGGCAAAACGTTCCTACTGCCAAGGATCCCCTTTAGTTCTATATGACCCAGAACTTCCATTTAAATTCAGGAGGCTCCAATTTAGTGTGAAGGTGTATTTTGTAATGAGCATCAATAAAAGGCAAGGTCAAACATTTAAAATCATTGAAGTAAACCTGACATCAGAATGCTTCAGTCAAGGTATGTTCTACATCTCTACCAGCCGGACGGGAAGTCCAGAAAAACTCTACATTCTGACTCCAAATCAAAGCAGCAGAAATGTGGTCTACCATGAAGTTCTTCAATGCAAAGTTATGGAAGCGGATATGATGAAAAATGATATGATCTTGATTGTGGTAAGTTTTAAGTATTGAATGCGTTAGATAAAATTCAAGCAATGAGTTCAAACTTATTTCCGTGAACAATTCACTATGTGATATCATAAAGTAATCTTATCTTTGATAAAAATGTGTTTGTGATAATAAAAATTTAATCATTGTGTTTCGTTGTAATTGTTTCAAGTTTTATGTGTTACAATATAAGTGTCAACTTTGATATAATCGATTTGCTTTAAAGTTCATGGTTGCATTAAAGTCATTTCAGAAGGTACTTAAAATGTTGAACATCTTAAGCAATAATTGCTCTTACAACATCCACTTACTGCAAGGAGTAAAGTCTATATCTTTGAGGAGTAAAGTCTTTGATAAAAATGTGTTTGTGATACTAAACAAATGTTAACCATTGTAATTGTGTCAACTTTGATATAACCTGTTTGCTTTTAGTTGAATGAGTTTAGAGTTGGATTTCAGTCACATCAAGGGGTAGTTAAAAAAACTAAACACCTTAAGCAATAGTTGGTCTTACAGGAGTCACTTACTGCAAGAGTGACTGCAAAAGGGGTATCCGAGCTCAGAGCAATATCTATATCTATATATATATATATATATATATATATATATATATATATATATACTAGCATTTTAGCCTGGCGTTGTCTGGGTGTTTGAAGGTCACTGTTGAGCAAAAAAAAAAAAGCGTTCAATTTTTTAAACTTTGACCTCTATTATGACCCCTTAACATTTATTGTTTTGAGCTCAAATCAAGTTATTAAGTTAGATCCATGTCCAATAAACCTATATATAAAATGTCAAGTGTTAAGACCCAAAATTGCCGGAGGAGATTGGTAGAGTTCTCAAAGGTCAAATTGTTGAACTTTGACCTATTAATAGCCGGATTTCTTGCCGAAAACCGATCACAGAGTTTTTCGCACCCTCAGTACCCTGTATATCAAATTTCGGGTTTGTAGACTTAAAATTGACAGAGCTATTGCGTAGGGAAATGTACACAGACACGCAAACACATAGACACGTTCACTTTCACGTGACCGGGTATTTGGAGGTGTAAATAGAAAAAAAAGTGGTAATTTGTTTTTACTTTGGCCCCTATTATGATCATTTAACATTTATTGTTTTGGCTCAAATGAAGTTATTAAGTTAGATCCATGTCCAAGGAACTTATATTTAAAACGTCAAGTATTTACACCCAAAATTGTCGGAGGAGTTAGGTAGAGTTCTCAAAGGTCAAATCGTTAAACCTTGACCCCTTAACGGACAAATTTTTGGCCGAAAACCCATCACAAAGATTTTCCCAAATCTCAGTACCCTGTATAGTAAATTTTGAGTCAGTAGGCGAAAAATTGACAGTGTTATTGTGTAGGGAAATGTACACACGCACACACATGCACGCACATACACACACATACATACATACATACATACATACATACACACACGCACACACACACACGTCCACTTCAAAACATCAAAATGATATCATTTACTCGACTCCCGTCAGCTAGTTCTACAAAATGATTTTGTGGCTTAAAGTGTGGATCAAAATTGATAAAATCAGATTCCTTTGTAATCACATGTGCCGTGGCCCCACAATCGACAAGAAAATTATTATTGTTTGTTGAAGCATTAAACGTACACGAAAATAAAAACGTATGTTCGCTAACAGAGCTCTCTACATTTTTAATGGAGTCGCCATTTTGAGTCCTGTATCTACATTGGAAACTCTTGTGATTAGGTCGTCCACAATTATAGCAAATAATTTTTGTACTTTTCTTAGGAGAAAAATTGTTTTTGGCAAAGTTGCGGTTTTTATTCCTGGCATGGGTATAATTTAATTTTGGTGTTTTTATGTGTGTATTTTTAAATTTCATGATATTTGTGGATTCGTTTTTTTCTGTGATCATTTTTTCAGTTTCTTCGTAACTTCTGAGTGCTACCTTGAATTGACTAAAAGTCATGGGTTTTTCTTTCTGGGTTATCACGCTGGTAAATGGCTTGAATTCACTCAGTAATCCATTAAAGACCATGGAAATTAACAGATTGTCACTTATAACTTCACCAGACATTTTTAAAGAATTTGCAGTCGTTTCGGCTCTTATAATATAATCAGCAATAGTTCCGGCTTCCATTCGTTTAAGAGAGGTCAGTTCAGTGTATAAAGAAATAATTTTGGGTTTTCCTTTCGATAAATAATGCTCTCTCAATATGTTCAATACTTTGCATCCAGCGTCCAGGGCTTCTCTCATTACCAGTGATAGACTTCGGTCATCTAAACACTGTATTAATTCCACAAAGACAGTTGCGTTCTTTTCAATGAAGTCGGGGTCGTTTCTGTTTTCAGGTTGTGTTTGAAGTACTTTGTGTAGCTTTTGGATTCGTATATATTGTAGAAATTTAACTTGCCACCATTCGAATTTTGATTCGGATCCATCGAAATAAAGACGCACGCTGGGCACGTAACCTCTAGAAGTGTAAGCCATGTTTAGTTTCAGAACAGTTTCCGATGGTCCATTGTTCTAAACAAGTCTTGAGAGGTGACTGGTTTGCAGTAGACAGAACAGTTTCCGATGGTTCGTTGTTACACACAAGTCCTGAGAGGTGACTGGTTTGCAGTATACAGTTCCACAGAGCAAAATATTCTTACTGTGTCGAGACGGAAAAAAACACGCGAAATTGCTACAGAAAAGGTTTAATATTTATGAAGCAATTCTGGTTTCTGATTGGTTGGTAGCAGAACATGAATTAATTCGATTCGTCAGTTCCTAGCAATATGACTAAAATTGTTTTCCCAGTTTTGAAACAATATTGCTAATCTTTATTAATCCTTATTATAGATATAAATTTCTTATCTAATAATCTATTGTCTTTATTTCTAAAAAATGTGTTTCTAGTGTATACTGTTAGATTCCAGATTCGCTTGCTAGATTTGAATCATTCATCACATCTAATTTACATCATTCTTAGCTATTTAACACTATGTTAACTCTGGCCTTACACTCAAGAACCTTTATTTTTCCCAGAATGTTTTTTCTCTCAGCTACATTTAAGACGTGATAGCAAAAATCTATTCATGTGAAGACATCTCTGTATAGCATCCAGCGTTTTATTTAATATTTTTTCTTTAGAATTAACTATGTAGAAGGCTTCCAGTAAACACAGATTGCACCTTGTTGATTTCCCAGATATATACTTACTACCCTTATCTGCTATTGACCATTTCAATTCAAAATCTTTTTTTGTTTCTATGAAATTCCCTGACTTAATCACCTAATGCAGTTGTGTTCCTCTTTTTATTTCTAATTATAATTCTTGTACCATCCCCCCTTCTATCATTAACACCTTCTCTATTAGTTTCCATCTCCGGTTCATTTTTGAAAGATACAACATAGATTCTGTATCTTTCCTTAAATATTATCGGCCTTAATCTCACATTTTTACACTATTTCTGAGGTTAAGCAATTGCCACCCAACGGACATTGCCAGGTATTCTGCAGTTACATTTTCTTAAACACGTTCACCCGATACTGACTTATTATTATCCCTTATTTTGCTTATTTTCCTGTTATTAGAGCTTATTATAGTGCTGGCTAAGTTGGCGGAGGTGGAGAAAGATAGTTTTACTGAGTTTCTGTTAATTATTTTGCTTAATCTATTCTCAGGTGGGAAATTTTTATCAATTATTCTGTAAAATTCCTTAGGTATATTGTTTTGGATATGCTCGCTAAACGTCGGATTAAACCAAACCTGTTTCTTGTGTCTGTTTCTCTTATTCCTTGTGTCCACCTTATCATTACCTGTTTCACTGTTATTATTATTTTCCCTGTTTTTATTCATTTGAGCCTTATTAATGTATATTTTTTTTTTTATTAATCTTGGGTTTCTTTCTTGCTCTCATTGCAATGTTGTACGATATTGCGCCGTTAGGTTTACTACTCTTACTGTTTGCACTCCTCTCATTCTATTTTTCCATGGTATCCCGATCTAAGAAGAGCTTCATTGTAATATTCTTTGTTTTTATCAAAACATTCTTTGACATCTCAGATATTCTTTTAGAAATGTTAGGGATAAGTGCCTTATAGAATATTTTTGGCTAGGTTTGTGATACAGTTCATATGTGTTATCACTTAGATTAAGAATAATGTCTAGAAAGTTTACTTTTTTGTAATTGCTGTCTATTGTTATTTCTAATATATATATATATATATATATATATATATATATATATATATATATATATATGAGAGAGAGAGAGAGAGAGAGAGAGAGAGAGAGAGAGAGAGAGAGAGAGAGAGAGAGAGAGAGAGAGAGAGACTAGCTGTTCAGTCCGGCTTTGTTCGGGCCCTATGTACTGTTCATAACTTGCCCTATGTGTGAATATCCTTTATGTAAAATTTCAAATGTTTAGACTAAAAATTGTCTGAGTAATTTGGTAGAGACCGCAGAGGTAAATTTCTTTTAACTTGACCCTAATTCTGATCCCTTAACATTCATTGTTTTTGGCTCAAATCAAATGAAAAGGTTTGATCCATGTCTCAAATCAAAATAAAAAGTTTGACCCATGTCCAAGTTACCTACATCTAAAATTTCAAGTGTTAGACTAAAAATTGGCGGAGGAGTTTGGTAGAATCTACAAAGGTCGACAATTTCAACTTTGACCTCTTGTCAGCCAAATTTTCGCCTTTAAACTGATTAAAAAGCTTGCTGCATGTCTGAATACTTTTTAAGTAAAATTTCAAATGTTTAGACCAAAAATTAGCTGAATAGTTTGCTAGAGACCGTAATGGTCAAATCTTTTGAACTTTGACTCCTTGGCAGTTACATTTTCGGCCAAAAACCGATTAAAAATCTTGCTTTATGTCTGAATACACTTTATGTAAAATTTCAAATGTTTAGACCAAAAATTCGCTGAGTAATTGGGTGGAGACCTAAGAAGTCAATATGTTTTTAAATTTGACCCCAATTTTAACCCCTTAACATTTATTGTTTGGGGCTCAAATACAAATTAAAAAGTTTGATCGATGTTTGAGTAACCTACATCTAAAATTTCAAGTGTTTCGACCCAAAATTGCCGGAGGAGTTTGGTAGAGTTTTCAAAGGTCAACTCTTTGAAATTTGACCTCTTGACAGCCAAATTTCTGGCCGAAAACCGATTTAAAGATTTTCCTATATCTCGATACACCTTATGTCAAATCTCGAGTCTATAAACTGAAAATTGACAGAGTAATTTGGTAGGAAAATGTCCACACACAGAGACACACACAGACAATTTCACTTTTATAGATATATAGATAGATAGTATAAACTTCCCATGATATCTCTTTCTTCATACCAAGACACTTAAATATTTAATGCCGTTACGCTAAATTTCCTATGATATCTCAACAGTAAATTCCAATGCCCTACCAACTCTAGTCATGGGTTTACATGCTTGAACTACCTATGAAAAACACACACGCCTATAACTTACCACACACTGTACACCTATATATATATATATATATATATATATATATATATATATATATATATATATATACTGTTCATAACTTGCCCTATGTGTGAATACCCTTTATATATATATATATATATATATATATATACATATATATATATATATATATATATATATATATATATATATATATATATATATATATAGGGAAGTACAGAATTTAAAAATAGATAAATAAAGACCAAATTGAAATTAAAAAATAAAAAGTGAAAGAGCCAGCTGACCGGTTTTTCACCTCGCTCAACAGAGCTAAATCGAGGTGTAACTACGATTTAAAAAATAAAATGAAATAAAAATATGGTGGGTGACACAAAAAATAAAAGCAGAAAAAGGCGAGGGGAAAATTGCACGAAGATAAGATTACATTGTCCTTTGAATGAGGATAGGATTGAAAATAATGAATCGAATAAAGAATAGTTGGTTGTTTATGACAAAAATTTTGAAACGTGACAGACCATCCCATCATAGATGACGGGCAAGTAATAGCTGATTAGATTATATGTGACCGGTGGGAGAAGGAAAAAGAGATGGATTTACTCGCAAAATAATGGACCTAAGAGGCATATTTGAAATCTGTTGTTGAAAGAATATTTACTCTCGTCTAAAAACGTTCACTCAACGTGAAATTTTGTGATAGCAACCGCAAGACAGTCGTAGGAAACCGATGAATGAAAAATTCAAGCGAACACGTCATGGAAGTTGCTAAATTTCCTTTCCTCTTTTCTCCCCATATATATATATATATATATATATATATATATATATATATATATATATATATATATATATTCATTCCTAAGAATCTTTTTTTGTGTATTGATATTCATATTAAAAACATTTTTCTATATATTAAAAAATAAAATACAACTTTGTTATATATGGGTCATGGAATTGCATTCACTAGCAAAATACCCAGCTAATTTGCATATTCTTTTAAACATTCATTTTAATTAATTCTCTATTAGTTTTTTTTCGGTTTCCTTATGAGATATCATCTAAATACGTGTAATTATATTCATGCAGACATTCTAGATGATTTATACTTGCGTAATATTTGCGTAAAACGCTTATGCTAAACACAACTTTCTTTCCATATATATTTATGCATACGTATATATTTTTGTTTAAAAAGTTTTGCCTACCAAACTCCTCCCAGAGTTTTTGGTCTATAGACATGAAACTTCATATATAAGGTATTTCAACCCATACGAAATTTTATATTTGGGGGTTAGCCCGGGAAAATCGGTACAAAAGTGTAAAAATTTAAAAAAAAAAAAAAAGAAGAAATTTGGCAGGCGACGGTCGAACCCCGGCATTACGAATATGCATAGTACAAAGATAAGTGGGTCATGCCTTACAGTCAAGCATGGAGGTGGGAATGTCATGGTATGGGGCTGCATGACTGCTGCCTATATTGGAGAGTTATATTTTATTGAGGGAAACATGAACTCCAACATGTACTGTCAAATACTGCAGCAAAGCATGATCCCCTCCCTCCAGACCCTGGGTTGCAGAGCAGTGTTCCAGCATGACAATAAAACAAAACACACATTCAAGACAACCGTTGCTTTACTGAAGATTCTGAGGATACCGGTGATGGACTGGCTAAGCATGTCTCCCGACTTGAACACAATAATACATCTTTGGGGCATCCTCAAGCGGAAGTTGGAGGTGCGCAAAGTCTCAAATATTCGCCAGCTCCGCGACGTCGTAATTGAAGAGTGGAAGAGCATTCCAGTGGCTACATGTAAAGCTCTGGTAAACTCCATGCCCAGGAGAGTAAAGGCAGTTTTGGATAATGATGGTGGTCACAAAAATATTGAAAGTTGACATGTTGTATGTTAATATTGACAACTTTTCGTAAGGGATGTACTCATTTTTGTTGCCAGGATTTAGCTTTTAATGGCTATATTTTTAGTTATTTTGAGGAGAAAATAGATTAACTCTGTTTTATTTACTGCAGACAGACTACTCTTCATTGTGTCAAAAAATCATTTTTTAGTGTTATCCCATGAAGAGATATACTTAAACATTTAAAGAAATGGTAGGGGTGTACTCACTTTTGTGATACACTATATATATATATATATATATATATATATATATATATATATATATATATATATATAGTGTGTGTGTGTGTGTGTGTGTGTGTGTGTGTTATTTCATTTGAAAATCCTAGAAACCATTTATATTGATTCCTTTAGACCTCTTTGTAAGCAATGTTGTTTCTATTTGATTTTTTTCCTGGTCTGTCACGCTTCAAAATATTTGTCATAAACAATCAACTATTCTTTATTCGATTCATTATTTTCAATCCTATCATAATAGTCATCCTTATTCAAAGGACAATGTAACCTTATCTTTGTGCAATTTTTGCCCTTAATAATTGATGAATCGTTAGCAAAAAGCATTTTAAAAACAAGGATGCTTTGTCGGTCCGTTCCGTTTAAATAATAATAATAATAAAAGATTTTTCTTTAGTTAGGTTTGTTTGAATCGCCATTTTCATTGGGTTTTTTTTTCAGTCTCTCACACTTAGGTTGGAAATAGAATTCAATAATGCGCCAACGCATCTCAACGCCTTGTCCGTCCGTCAGTTTGTCACGTGTAAGTTATAAACATGATCATTTGTATTATTTGGGTCATTTGGACTAAGTGTAATTTTCAAAACGTTTCGGCCGATGTAACCTCCGACTTTCTTCAGATGTGTCTTGTTGAACTTTGGAATCTTTCAGCTGAAGTTGGGAATCTGCACGGAATTTCAATCGAAACCCTTTATTTAATCCACAGAGATAGCACGTCCTCGTTCTGTCAGTCACGACTGGGTACGGCTCGTGACGCAATGGATAAAGTACTATGGTATTCAGCTGTAAAAGTTTCGCACTTCTAGAGGATGAAGTTTTAAGCCATCAGGGTGGGGGATACCCAAAATACAATGACGAATAACTTAGGACTTCTAACACCCTACATGAGGAGCCCATCCTTCAAATTCCTCAACTTAACATTTAAAGGCAACATGAATTGAACAACTCTATTGAGGACATTGCTAAGGCTGCTGATAAAAATGTGGGCTCCCTCTATCGTGCAATAAAAATTACTCACACCTGAAAATATTCTATAGTTTTACAAAGCCACAATTGGCTCATGCATGGAGTATTATTGTCACATCTGTGATGGTGCATCTGCCAGTAGTCTCTCACTCTTAGACAAGGTCCAAAAACGATTCTGAAATTTAAACTTAACTTAATTCCCATCGCAAAATAAACAGTGACCGGATTATTACAGGAATGGTTTAATCTCTGTTGATTTTGAGGGTCTGGGATAAAAATGTACATTCTTGTATCAAGCGAAGGTTAAGTGGGGAGGGGGTAGAGAGGCGTGGGAGAAAAAGGCAGAGGCGAATGACTGACTACATTATTTTTTCTTTTATTATTAATGTAACAGATTCGACAAGGCTTTCCTTCGGGAGTTCTACCCCTCCACAACCCGACGCGTGATCCGTTCTCGAAATGTGACCTTCCGCCAAAGTCGGTCTAGTTCCATAAGTACTCATCGCCTTCTTAGCAGAACAGATTCCGTTGTTCAACTCTGCTAATAAATGATGATGGGAAAAACGGTGCTGCAACGGATAAACGACCCAAAGTCTGAAAAGACCTTTTTGTAGTGTTCGTTCCTTCCGGTTTTATTTCTTGTTTTCCTCTAAAAATATCAATACGTTCTTTGTTGTCATTCATGTAAACAAATACATCCTGTCTTTCTTTCTCTTTCTTTCTCATTCTTGCCCCCCTTTCTTTCTAACTATCTTGTATTTCTTTATTTTTACCTTCATATCTTTCTTTTTCTTTCTTTCATTTTATTTATTTCTGTTTCTTTCTCTATTTTCTTTCTCTTTCTTTCTATTTGTTATTCATCGTTTTCCCCCTTATTCTTTTTCTTTCTCTTTTTTAATTTGTCATTATTTCTGTTTTCTTTCTGTTTTGCTTTCTTTTTTAACTTTCGAATTATTTATTCTGTAATTCCATCGTATCTCTTTCCCAACATTTTCTTTATTTACTTCCTTTTCTCTTTCCTTGTCTACTTTTATTTCCTTTTTCTTATTTTCTTTTATTTATTTTCCTATCCTCTCTGCCATTTTCTCTTTTCTTATTTCTAAGACTATTTTCTTTCTTGATTTACTTTCCGTCCGCACGTTATTTCTTTCTTATTTTACTTTCTTCTATATTTCTCCTTAAGTACATTCAACCTTTCTTTCTTATTTCTTATTTATTATTATTTTTATTATTATAAAAATTTTATATTTCTCCTTCATTACATTCATCTTTTCTCTTTTTCTTTTTACTTTCTTTTTATTTCCTCTTCATTGTATTCATCCTTTCTTTCTTTTTTTTATTTTTATTTTCTTTTTATTTCTCCCTCATTGCATTTATCTTTCTTTTTTTTTTTTAAATACACCCTCTCTTCCTTACTTCTTGGAGGTCTTCTCTCAAAATGTTCAAGAAAGTAAATCACAAGCTTTAATGACAATCTAATATTTTAACAGATAATCGAGTTTTAATCCGACATTCAAATTAGGATTACAGTCTAGTAACTGTTTTGTCTTTAGTCACAAGAGAAATCATTCTATACTGGGAGAGTTTAAATGTTTATTTCCAATTTGCATGTCCATATTTTGAACTTGATTTTTTACAGCCAAAAAAAAAAAAAAACCTTTTACCTTATATTTCCTCGTAAGGATTGGGGTTAGAAGTAAGAGAAAAACAATTCCAACAGATCTATTTTTAATATATTATATTTTAGCAATGAGCCTTGCTTTTTCAAAATTCAATTATTGCAATGCAACTATAAGCATCAAATACAAACTTTTTTGTTGCTGTTATTGTTTACCTTTATGTAACAGTCATCGATGCGTATTTAGCAGCAGCAACTGTATGACACCTATGCAAATGATCTTGTCGGTGCGCGAGCTGACGTAACAGCGGAGAAGAGAAAGAAAAAAGCAGAGAGAAAAGAGGACTTGCGTAGGAACGACAGCGAGGAACTACGTGGGTGACCAGAGGATTTGGAAGCACGAGTCAGTGCGAGATGAACTTTGAACAAATATAGTCGGACGATCGTGTGCCACTGGGCAAGCTGCAGACATAGCAGTGGAAATAAAAATAAAGATAAAAAAAAAAAACGCGTGGCTGGACAATGAGGCGAAGACGGGCCGGCGTGAGAGATTTGAAACACACGTTGCGACAGGACAAGCAGACATGTCAACACGAGAAAAGAAAAAGAACGTGTTCGACAGTGCAGGGTTTTGTCAACTACATGGTGAACTGAAAGACTTTAAAATAAGATACAACGCGTTATTGGAAAGTACCATGAATAAATGCCATTTTATTTCAATTGAAAAAGCCAAATCGACTTATTTTCCTTTTTTGTTTCTTTGCGACTGTCTCTGCATGCAACTTGTGAGTTAACACATAACGACGATGGAAGGGTATTTTATTCCGTACCATAATATTGATCGCATACAATTTAACTGTAGATATTGTTATCCATGTTTTGGGAGAATTTGGAAAATAAAGGAATTATTTATAACAATGGTTGAACGGAATAAATACGATTGGTATGACGTTCTGAATTTTTTAGATGAGGATTAGTTATTCGTATTATTTGGATTCACACGACTACTGTTCTCATTTTGAGTGTTATTTTTACAACGTTTCGGTCGATGTAACCTGTGATCTTTTTCAGGTGTATCTTGTCGAACTCGGGAAATTAGACGGAATTTCGAACGGAACGCATTATTTATTTCATGGGGGTTGTATGCTCTTGTTCCGTCAACTATGTCTGGATAAGTAATTCGCAATGGTATTTTTTTTTTCGCAAGCATGCTACTTCCGTGAAATAAATAAAGGGTTCCCTTTGAAAATTCCTGAGTTCGACAGAAACATTCCCGAGTTCGGTAAGATACACCTGAAGAAGGTTGGAGGTTACATCAGCCGAAACATTGTGAAAATCACACTGAAGATGAGAACAGTAGTCGATGAATCCAAATAATATGAAGATCCGATTGGATTTCTTTCTTTTTATTTTATTTATTTATTTTTTGGCTAGAAATAGTTTGACAATGCACTTAATTTTTTTCTGTGCTCATTCAGTGAAAAACAAATCCTTCCAAAGGCAATTTATATTTTTGTTCCGATGTAGAATACCCTTTTTTGCAATTTATATTTTTTAGCCCGATTTTAGGGGAGTTAAATTTTCTTCGCATTCAAAAACTACCCTCGCAAGAAGCCAAGTACATAAGTGCTGAATTTACACCGTCTTTTTATTCTATTATTAATCACGTTGGTAATCAGAACTAATGATGATGCGCAAGGTTAGAAAAAGAAAACTTCCATAATAATGTAGGTGATATATTAGCCATCAATTGTGAATGTCAACAATGGGAATCTAACATTTCAGAATCAAATATTTGAACATCTCGTGAATTTCAACAACATCTGTTTATTTCAACATATTTCGTCCGTCATCTTTGAAGCATATGATTATCATACGACCGTTTTCGATTTCTTTACGCAGTCCTTTGCATTATCATTGAACTCTGCGAGGTTGTTAAAAATGCGCTAGTCGGGCAGTAAAGAGCAGACAAGGTAGTGCTGCATCAAATGACCCTCCTCTTCACATTTGCAAAAGGTTAAGTCGGTTTTACAACCTCATTTGATTATAGGAGTTTCTGATTGCATCATTTCCATCCTCAGGTGCTTCTGATACAGGAGGAAGGGTTTCAGTGTGCGAGAAGCATTCTCTAATTCCCTAGCTGCCAACTGCAGAGTGATCACCTCCTGAGATGCTGTTAAAGACTGAACATTGCTGAGGAAGCTTTAGTCGCTGAATCCTTGATTTAGGTCTATGAGGATGACGTGCATCACTGGTAGCGGTTGCAATCTCTACTTAACCCGCATCTAATTTCATGGAATATGATATCTATTTGGATTGTTGATCATTTGGCCTTAGGGTGTGGCTGGCTTATGTACTTTATCGGAAACTGATTATATCTTAACCTAAAATTTGTTTTCTTTATTCCACTAACTTTCGACGGTATTTAATCATCTTCAGTATTGTAAGGGGGATAAACAATTAAAGAAAAATACTTAATCGAACACTTGAATAATGATGATTTGATATTATTGGGATTACTTCGACTGCTATTCCGATATTTGTTGTTATATTCACAACGTTTTGGGCAATATAACCTCCAATTCTCTATACGTGTATCTTTTCGAACTTGAGAACCTTCCAGTCAAACATAGAATTATTTCTGTCGAAGTTGGGAATGCAGGACTGAAATTTATATTTAGAAAGCCGGATGACACGTGATTTAATTGAGATCACGTCAAAACGTAACCGTGTGACTTGGATATCATGTGTGTTTTATGGCGATTTCAGCATGAGGAAGCACAAACTATGAATACTTTCGTTGAGAGAAAGATATATATATATATATATATATATATATATATATATATATATATATATATATATATATATAGAGAGAGAGAGAGAGAGAGAGAGAGAGAGCAAGAAAGAGAAAGAGAAAGAAAAACAGAGAAACTTGTCATTCTTGTTCAGATGTGTTCACGTCATGCATTCGTGTCCTTGCGTGGTCTGAACGAAATTCCGTCACGCCGTCTTGTTTCATAAATTGAAATGTCACTCGTTCAACATTATCGAAGCATTTCATTCGAGTTTTGCATATTTCATCAGATGAGTAGTTGTTCTGTTTTTGTGACTAAAGTAAAGGAAAGTTTAAAAAATAGTGATTGCAAAAGGATGTGTTTTGAAAAAAAAAAAAAAAAAAATTAAAATATAATGAAAATATTTTCAAATTTCTGCTAATCAGTGATGCATTTCGACAAATGTTTATCCGCTGATGTACAGAGCCTATCTTTAAAAAATCCATGGCTTAGAGATTTTTCTTATTCCTGGTTTGTAATTTGTATAACATAAAGTACGTATGCTTGGAATAAAGGGCACATATCTTAAAAGAGCGCAAAATAGGAATGTCGTTTAACGACACACACACACACACACGCACACACACACACACACACACACACACACACACACATAATTATTATTATATTAAATATTAAGGATTGAACTTTTGTAAAAGCAACATCGTCTGATGATGTCTCTAGTTAGTTATAACTAGTGGATTAGAACATACTCATAATTGTGTAGCAATACCTAAATGTTTATGTAAAAACAAACTATATATATATATATATATATATATATATATATATATATAAGTGAAAGTGTCTGTCTGTCTCTGTGTGTCTGTCTGTTTACATTTCCCTACACAATAACTCTGTCAATTTTCAGTCCACATACTCAAATTTTGATATGCAGGGTATTGAGATTTGGGAAAATCTTCGTAATCCGTTTTCGGCCAGAAATTTGGCTGTTAACGGATCAAAATTCAATGATTTTACCTTTGAGAATTCTACCAAACTCCTCCGACAATTTTGGGTCTCTTCCAAATTACTCAGACAATTTCTGGTATAAATATTTGAAATTTTACATAAAGGGTATTCAGAGATAGGGCAAGGTTTTTCATCAGTTTGGGTCGAAAATTTTTAGTTACCAATATATAAATGTATGTATGTATGTATGTTTGCATGTCTGCCTTAAACTTTCTATAGAGGCGACGGATTTTACCAAGATCAGTATCGTTTTAAAGTTCGACCTTTCATAGGACAAATATAAAAAAATTGTCTAAAAGGCACTTTTCTACAGGGGGGGGGTCACTTTTTTCGCCGATATTTTTTAAAGTTACCCTCTCCTTTAGATTGTCTAGCCTTAATTTTTTAAAAATGTCGCTTCCGGTTTGGCGGTGGTCGTAACAGCATAAACGTTAGGTTTTACCCCGTTCTTTTCGTCCTTTGGGGTAAGGGTTCGAGCCTGCCTTCCTACTACCACTTTTTTTTTTTTTTGCTCAACATACACATCCAAACACCCGGGCAACGCCGGGATGAAATGCTAGTATATCTATCTATCTATCTATCTATATATATATATATATATATATATATATATATATATATATATAACAGTGAAAGTGTCTGTGTGTGTGTGTCTGTGTACATTTCCCTACGCAATAACTCTGTCAATTTTAAGCCTACAGATTCGAAATTTGATATACAGGGTACTGAGATTTGGAAAAATCGATGGGATTAGTTTTCACCCAGAAATTTTGCGATTAAGGGGTCAAAGTTCAATGATTTGACCTTTGAGAACTCTACCAAACTCCTCCTACAATTTTGGGTCTAAACACGTTAAATTTTAGATATAGGTTCCTTGGACATGGATCTAACTTAATAACTTAATTTGAGCCCCAAAAAATAAATCTTATGTTATGGGGTCATAATAGAGATCAAAGTTTAAAAAAATTACCGTTTTAATTTTTTATTTATTCATTTTTTTGCTCAGCATACACCTCCAAACACCCTGGCAACGCCGGGCACCCATTGCTAGTATATATATATATATATATATATATATATATATATATATATATATTTATATATATATTTATATATATATATATTTATATATATATATTTATATATATATTTTTACATATATATATTTATATATATATTTTTACATATATATATTTATATATATATATATATATTTTTACATATATATATTTATATATATATATTTTTACATATATATATTTATATATATATATTTACATATATATATTTATATATATATATATTTTTACATATATATATTTATATATATATATATTTTTTTTTTACATATATATATTTATATATATATATTTTTTTTTTACATATATATATTTATATATATATATATATATTTTTACATATATATATTTATATATATATATATATATATATATATATATATATATATATATATATTTATATATACGGGGTGTCCATAAAGTCCTTGTGCGCCTTAAAATATTTGTAATTTTATTTGTGATTGCAATAGAAATAACATGTAAAAAGGATTTGATTTTGGAACAATTCATTTAAAAATTGCACACGGACACCCTCTATATATTTATATATGTATGCATATAAATATATATTTATATATATATATATTTATATATATATTTATGTATACATATATATTTATATATATATTTATATATATATTTATATATATATTTATATATATATATATATATATATATATATATATATATATATATATATTTATATATATCCAAACCGGAAGTGATGTGCATTTAAATTAAGGCTCGACAATCGAAAAGAGAGAATGAGTTTGCGAAAATATCCGCGAAGAAAGCGAGCCTTTCCTGTAGAAAGTGGCCAGTTGAGGATGAAGAAATTAATGTTTTGGGCCAATTTTTCGATATTCGTCGGTTTAAGGCAAATATACAAACGAACATACATACATACATACATACATACATACATAGATTTAAACAGAGAGGTGAAATTTATATTATAGATAAGTTATTTAAAACAATTAGAGAGGAAATTGTCCAAACAGATTTATTATCAGATTATTGATTAAATTTTCGATATCTTATGATATAGAAAAATAGAGCTTATATATATTTATGTATCCCTCTCCTTCTCTCTCTCTCTCTCTCTCTCTCTGTATATATATATATATACATATATATAGTACGTGTGTATATATATTTATCTACTATTATATAAAAGTCACTTTATGTGTGTGAGTTCCCTCCTCATAAGTTCCGAAACGACTGACGCAAATTTCACACAAAGCTTAATTTTTATATCTGGCAGTGTTCTTAGATATGTTTTGTACAGTAATTCATCTGATAAGTATCGAAAAAAAAAAATCCGATCCTAAAAATAGTACTTCTTTCTTATAGGTAAAAAAGAAGAATTTTTACATTACACCGGTCAAGGGGGATAGGCAAATCATTTCTTCTTAAAATAAAAACGGATTTATTGCGTTCTGGAGATGTAGGTCAGTTGTAAAGCATTCGACTACAAATTGTTTAAACCTGGGTGTACCTCACCATTTTATAATACATACATATATATATATATATATATATATATATATATATATATATATATATATATATATACACTAGCATGGGTACCCAGCGTTGACTGGGTCGACATGAAGTTCCATTTGGAACACACCTGCTATACTTAGGATATTATTCATTTTTATCGTGGGCTACGTCAACAATTTCATAAAAAGAAAAGAAAAAGAACGGATAAAAACATATAAATGTAATCTCTCAAAAAAAGAAGTATGTGGTACCCGTTCCACCAGATATTTGGACAGAAGAGATACAAAGAAAAGCTGTTCTCCAGATATTGAACACTTTTTGTTGACCATGCGCTGGACTCCCCACCAAAAAAAAATAAAAATAAATGAATCAAAACAACTTTTGTTTCAATGAAAATAGCAGCGAGTGCACGAGCGACCGACAACCGACAAAAAAAAAAAAAAAAAATTAGCCTCGTAGGCAGGCTCGAAACTGAAACGTGAAAGAAAGGAAAAGGTAACGTGCAAAACGTTTTACCCGCTGTACCACGACGACTGATCACTTCGTATTTGAAAAAAAAAATAATAATATAAACATTAACGCATACGTGACTTTTAAGTAAAGTTTAAGTAAAAATCGATTTCTTTTCACTGGCTAAAAACACACAAATGAAATCCGTTCAGTTTATTCGTAAGTGCTTTTTTGTTTGTTTCTTGTTTTTGTTGTTTTGTAATATTTAAAAAAAAAAAAAAGCAAAAAATTATTCTGTCTACAAGGAATTATTTTTTCAAGCTAGAAACTTACTAAATTATTTGGTGACGAGTTTTTGTTTTTTTATGTTTCGAAACTTACAAGGGAAATAACTGTGCGTTTCTAAAAAAATCGATGTCGGAAATAATAATTCCAAATAAATTAAATTAAATATATTATCAATATAATTACTATTGAAAGTTGATTACATAACAATCTTAAATAGAACGCTTAATATTTCTAGTGAGAGAATTATTTATTATAATCGATTTTCCTTACTGTAATATGCAAATGAGATAACCTTTTAATTGTATATTCTGCAAGCTCCATACTATATATAGAAATGAAATATTAAAGTAATGGATCTTTTGTATATTTGAACAAACAGACAGCCATGCGAATTTATATGTGAACATTTGTGTTTATTATATGAATGTATATGTGAACAAACAGACAGCCATGCGAATTTATTTATATATACATACATTCAGTGGGTGCAATAAGTATCCGATACGAAGCAAAAAGTTGATTAATTTTTATTACACGAAAACAAAAACAATAACAAAATGCTATTCTAATTTATTTTTGTGTGATAAATACAAATCTCATATCAAAAATCTTATACAATTACGCATTCACTAGATAACTGCATAAATGTCATATCTAAGTTTCAAAAAGTGTCCAACACAAAGAAAAATAGTTTTAATTAGCCAAATATTTGTCATCTGATGGTTCAGAGAGTTACGTAAATCCAGATAACTCTTAACGACGTATTATTTATTTTGGTCAATTTAGTCGCACTGTTTATACGATGTATAAAACTAGAGAATTGTAGGAAAAGACAAGAAAATGAATTGTTCAGCTACACATGGATTTTTCAGGGTAGAGAAAAATTTCAACGATGTTGAATATCCCAATTTCGACCGTCGGTGACACGATTCGTAGATGGAAGTCCTACCAGTGCACTTCAAATCTGACACGTTCAGGTTGTCCTTTCAAAATTTCTACCTCTATGGCTTGACTTAAGGTCCGTGAAGTGAAGAACGATCCACGAATAACTCGTTCTGAACTCCAGAAAAGATTAGAAGCATATGGGACACGTGTATGCAAGAATATAATTAGGACAGTACTTGGAAAGAAAGGATTTCAATCGCGGAAACCAAGAAAAACTCCTTTGTTAAAGCTGATTCATATCAAGAATCGTCTGAAATTTGCCTGAGAACATTTGGAGAAACCTGCAAGTTTTGGGGATAAAATATTATGGTCAGACGAAACGAAAATTGAGTTATTTGGTCGAAATAATGTAAATCATGTCTGGAGACAGAACAATTCAGCGTTTGACCCAAAGAATACCATCCTCCAGTGAAGTTTGGAGGTGGAAGTATAATAGTTTGGGGTTGTTTCTCTTCAGCCGGCCCTGGAAAATTTCACATCATAGAAGAGAAAATAAATTCTCAAATATATCAGGCTATACTTGATGATAATCTCTCGAAGTCTGCAGAGGATTTTTTTTTTTTACACAGTGATCACCACTTATCAAGGCCCGGAAGCCACTTAGGGATAAGGGTTATTGCAAGTACATTACGTTAGTGTGGAGATTTGATGAAGTATTTACTTAAGGGGGCGGTTCATTAGGAATTTGTTAACGTTGGACTTGAAGACATCCAAGTTGTAGTCCGGTGGGAAACAGGCAGACGGAACAGAGTTACACAGGCGTGAAGTTCTAAGAAAGAAGCTTTGTTCATTGCTTAATGGTTGGATATTCCAGCAGGACATCGATCCGAAGCACATGGCTAAGGCAACTACCGCAAGGCTTCGGGAGAAGGAAATAAAGGTATTAGAATGGTCAAGTCAATCACCTGACCTCAACCCAATTGAAAAGCTGTGGCAAGAGTTAAAGTTGATGGTACAAAAGAGAGATCCACGGAATCTGACAGAACTTAAACGAATCTGCCAAGAAGAGTAGGATAAAATTCCAGTTAACATTTGTAACAATCTTGTAAGGAAGTATCCCAAACGTTTGGAAGCTGTTATGGCGAGTAAAGGCCATATTACTAAAAACTAATACTATTTTTTCTATGTGTTGGATACTTTTTGAACCTTAGATATGACATTTATGTAATTATCATATGAAAATACATTAGAATAGTATTTTGTTATCGTTTATCAACTTTTTGCTTTGTATAGGATACTTATTGCACCCACTGTATATATATATAT
>NC_136493.1:86824122-86874122 GCF_053919585.1 Euprymna scolopes
ATATAAGAAGTGTATATATATATATTAGAAGTATATATATAAATATATATAAGAAGTATATATATAAATATATATATAAGAAGTATATATATATAAATATATATATAAGAAGTATATATATAAATATATATATAAGAAGTATATATATATATACATATATATATATAAGAAGTATATATATAAAAAAATATATATATATAAGAAGTATATATATAAGAAGTATATATATATAAATATATATATAAGAGGTATATATATAAATATATATATATAAGAAGTATATATATAAATATAAATAAGAAGTATATATATAAATATATATATATATATATATATATATATATAAGAAGTATATACACAAAATATATATATAAGAAGTATATATATATAAATATATATATTTAGAAGTATATATATACATAAATATATATGTTTAAAGAAAAAATAGAAAAAACCGAATGAAATTATTAAAAAATCAACGTTTCGTCCTTGACTTAGAGGACATCTTCAGGATAATTGAAATAAAAATGTGATAAAAGAAAAAGTCATAGATCGTGCGAAAAAAGACAGTTTTTTAAAATCCAACCCATGTCGGGAAAGGACGAATATGTGTGCGTATGGGAAGGTTGTTTGATGTCTATATATACAATTTTAAAATGCATTTAAAATAAATATGTACATTTTTTTTTTTTTTTTTTTTTTTTTTTTTTTTTTCTTTTTTTTTTTTTTTTTTTTTTTTTTTTTTTTTTTTTTTTCTCTTCTGCGAAACTACTCATTTTCCTGAAACATTCAAAGAAAAACGGCTAGCCAGGATCCACCCTGATACCTTGCTCTTTGATTATTATTTTCCCTATGCTAGGGGTTAAATGGTAGAAGCCTTTTCTTTGCGTAATAGTATTAGTATTCAAAATTAGTGCTGATTCTAAAAGTCTTCTTTTAGCTCTATCTATCACGTATTTAATAATTTTCGCTTGATCTAAATTAAATGAGTGATCGTGTTCTGCACAATGGCAAAAAAGTGCATTTAGGGCGTTACCATTCCTCATATCTCTTCTGTGCTCGTTAAGTCTTAATTTCAATTTTCGTTGTGTTTCACCTATGTACGCTTGTTGACAGTTGTTACATGGGATGGAATATATACCGGCATCGGATGTGAGGGTTTTGGGAGAGTGCTTGGTAGTTTTTAATGTCTGTTTTATGGTTGAGGAAGTTGTTTGTATCAGGTGAAAACCAAGTCTATTAAGAGTGTCGTAGATTTTTGTGTTTTTGGTGTGGGTGGGAATGAAAAGATGTCTGTTTAATAGTGAGGTATCTGTTTTATTTTTCTGTGTGTTTATGTTATAGTGTATTTTCGTAGCTTTTTTCTTTGCGTAAGAAATGAAATAGGATGGATATTGTAGTTTTCTTAAAACATTCGTAATATATTGAAATTCATCATTAAGATATTGGGGACTGCATATTCTAAAGGCACGTTTTTTTTTTTTAATAATTTCATTCGGTTTTTTCTATTTTTTCTTTAAACATAACGTCAACCACCGCTGGTACATTTTTTCATTCCTTATACATAAATATATATATATATATGAGAAGTATATATATATATATAAATATATATAAGATGTATATATATAAGAAGTGTATATATAAGAAGTATATATATATAAAAATATGTATAAGAAGTATATATATAAATAAATATATATAAGAAGTATATATATATAAATATATATATAAGAAGTATATATATATACAAATATATATATATAAGAAGTATATATATATAAATATATATATAAGAAGTACATATATATAAGACGTATATATATATAAGAAGTATATATATAAATATATATAAGAAGTATATATATATAAATATATATATATAAGAAGTATATATATATAAATATATACATATATAAGAAGTATATATATAAATATATATATATAAGAAGTATATATATAAATATATATATATATATAAGAAGTATATATATTAATATATATATAAGAAGTATATATATAAATATATTTAAGAAGTATATATATATATATAAATATATATATTTAAGAAGTATATATATATAAATATATGTATATATAAATATATATATATATAAATATATATATATAAGAAGTATATATATAAATATATATATAATAAGTATATATATAAGAAGTATATATATATAAATATATATATATAAGAAGTATATATATATAAATATATATATATATAAGAAGTATATATATAAATATATATATATATAAGAAGTATATATATAAATATATATATAAGAAGTATATATATAAATATATATATAAGAAGTATATATATATATTTAAGAAGTATATATATAAATATATATATATTAATATATATATATAAATATATATATATAAATATATATATAAATATATATATAAATATATATATAAATATATATATATATAAATATATATAGATAAATATATATATAAATATATATATATATACATATAAATATATATATAAATATATATATATATATATATATATATATATATATATATATATATATATATATATATATATATATGCTTCTTTTTTATCCGCAATAGTGTCTTTGTTATATTTTCATAGTTTGTTTGGGGAGCGATAATATATTGTGGTATTATGGTTGTATTAGTGATAATAAATTTACATACGAATAGATGCGAATAAATTTACGGAGTATGTATATAAATTACATTGTGCAACAAATTTCAGGTTTAAAAAAGTACATGTCACATAATACCTGTTTCGGTGTAAAAAAATATCCTAATACTAAATCTGTTCTTTATTTTTCTAGATTAAACATCGTTGTCATGCACTATAAATCATATTTTATTATTATTGGTTTTGAATAAAAAAAACACAGAATTGTCAGTTTAAACAATATTTGTTCTCTTAAGCTCTTTGTATTGAATGTCATCCTTCTTTTTATATTCCAGCAATAATCTGCCAAGAAGGGTTCTATTTTTCTTTTAAAATGTTTCTCCATCATTGAAATATCCTGATGACATCTCTCACAATTCTCATCTCTCACATCACTAAGATTCTCAGTAAATTCTTGAAATTAACAATGTTGCTAAAAACTGTAATTAATTCGATAAACACTCGTGGCCAGAAATGGATTTTTCATACCATTGTGCCAGATGTACTTTTTTGAGTGGTGTACTGTGCTATTCATTCGTGATTTATATGACGTATGGATTATCTGCCCCATCTTTTAGAGTTTATACTAGCTTTGTTAGTGACAGCGTGAGGTAGTATCAGTTTCATGATTCTTTGTATGTTCCGTATTTCTAATGTAGAGTTATTTAGCCAGAAATGTTTTTTTTTGTCCTAAAAACATTTGCGTTGACATTGATGCAATTTAAGGTGGATTGTTGATAGTTTGTAGTTTCCCCGTTATACATGAGGTTGTAGGGTTTTTGTCGTTCAATGATTCTCCATTTGAGTGTGTATCGTGGGTTTGAGTATTTTCAGTTCCATATAGTAGTAGTAGTAGTAGTAGTAGTAGTAGTAGTAGTAGTAGTAGTAGCAGCAGTTGGGAATCATTCATGATGATGATTTTATTGGTATTCCTTTCTCCCGGAATTTTTCTATCAATATTTATTTCTAGAAGAATATCGAGTACTTACTCGAGGGACCACGTGAAAGTTGTCAACATTTAACATGGAACTAATTGGTTTCGAACTTGGCACATCCAGGTTAACTACTGAGACACCGTCACCTGTCTGTTGATTTTCATTTCGCATGAATAAGATGATTATTGTGGGGATTTGTTTCTCCGATGTTTGTTCCTAATTAGAATTCTTTCTAGAAAGACTTCAGGAACTTACGTGAAGGTTGCCAACATCCCTTCATGAAAGTGTTTTTGTGGAACGAACTGGATTCGAACTTAGCACACCCAGGTCGTTCGTCCGTGTCGTTAAGCACTTGACCACCGTCACCTCTCTAGTTGTTGTTAGAGAAGTGATGACTGGTTTGTCCAGATATTCGGGTGTTTTTATCGAAGTTGGATGCCGAGTTTTCATTGACACAGATTCTTGATTAATCTTGAATTTTCTCCATCAGACAAAATGAAATACATAACACATACGAAATAAAGCTCTAACTACGTCAACATTGGATATGCCAACTCTATAGTGACAACAAGCCAACAAAGTCTGGCAGTATCTTGGGATACAGCTGTTGCTCTCTGGACTAGTGGTAATAATGCTTTGGTTTCAAAACCAAATTTAAGCCCAGCATCACCATCACAAGGTTTATTGAAAGCAGTAGAGCTATACAAATAACAATTATTGTATGAACATTTTATATAATCTTCTATGTATGTGGCTTTATCTTGTCTCATTTTCAAAGTCAGACCCAAATAATATAGAAGTCATCTTTATGGCGCTCATTTTTTTTTTTTCGTAAAAACAAATAAAATATATATATAAATAAAACCTCGCGTTTAGTTGGCGTTTAATTGTTCCAAATTTTACTCGAATAAAATTGGTTATTTCATGGTTTTGACTTATTCACAAATACTCACAGGAAGTACCACGTGAAAGTTTCCAGCATACTTAGTGAAAGCTATGGATCCGACAGAATTTGAACGCAGCATGCCTAATCAACAGTTTGCGCTAATAACCACTTTACGATCACCATCTCCAAATTAAACCATGATATTGAAAGACAAGCACATTTTGATCATAAGGCTGAGATCAAAGTGTAGTACTTTTTCTGTCCTCAGTAATTGGAGGAAAAATCCTGCTCAGCTAGTATTTATTTCATCAGAAAATCAACGAAGTATACTAAAAATAGTGAATGCAATGATATTTCGATCATAGATCTCATCAGGCCATATACGTTATTTGATTTCTGTAATAACTTGATATCTGTTAATATTACTACCAGAATGATAAAGTTAATTGAAGAGAGAGAGAGAGAGAGAGAGAGAGAGAGAGAGATAAAGTTTGTGGGTGTGTGAAAATGATGCAGGTCAAACTGGGACATGCTTGGGTGGAGGCAACATGTTGGGGCAAAAACAATGGAAGTTGTTACGTCACAAGCGGAGAAATGATTCATGCAATGATGTCGAGAATTGTGATGGTGAGATTGGTGGCGGTAGGAGGAGGGAACGGTGAATGTGTGGAGTGGGGACGAGGGCGAACAAACATCATCTCCCGCGCTTTTCTTCAACTTCCTCACCACCGGCAACCATCGCTTACTTCATTTTACTAACCCGCCCCCGTACAATCATTTTTTGTTCCCCATCTCCAATCCCCCTCCCCTTTACTCCAACAAAGTTTCTGTTTCCTTTGGGCGGCAGTCGAAATAAGGGCAAACCCCGTGAAGTGCAAACGCAGTGTGAGTCAACCTTTTTTTTTTCAGGGCAGTCAACAATAAGACGCCATTACGAACGCCGTCGACATCGGTGGTGGCGGTGGCGAAAACAGCAGAACAACATATGCGTTTTTGCTTGTCCCCTCCTCTGCTTCTTTATTCTTCATCCATTTTTTTTTAGTTCAACATTATTTTTTTTAGGCTTCTGAGTAATTCGTCTTTTGTTGCTTTTTATTATTCTCAAATTCGTACACGTCCCCAAGTTGTCCGTTGTTTGATAACAAGACGAGACATTATGTTCGCATCAAACTTTAGCACACGTTTAGTTCAGTTTAGTTTATGTAATGTTTGTCTATCTTATAACATGGTTTATTTTTTAGAGTGCATTCAGATATGAATGGGATATTAACGACGGTGTTTCGTCTTTGGTATAACATTGTCCACTCTAACAATTAATATTAACTATTAGTGTTTTGTGAGAATAAAATTGTGGAAAATAAAAGCAGCATTAAACAACACAACACATTGCTCTCTCTCTCTCTCTCTCTCTCTCCCTTCTCTCCTCTCTCTTCTATCTCTCTTTCTCTTTCTGTCTGCACACATATGCAGAGAGACAGAGAGAGAAAGAGAGAGAGAAGAGAGAGAAAGTCAACCATCTTACTCTTCTTTTCTCCACACACATGTATATACACAGAGAGAGAAAGAGATATAGAGTAAGAGATAAAGAGAAAGCGGGTAATATCTAACTGTCTCTCTGTCTGTCTGTCTGTCTGTCTGTCTGTCTGTCTGTCTCTCTCTCTCTCTCTCTCTCTCTATATATATATATATATATATATATATATATATATATATATATATATCGTCCGTGTATGTGTGTATGGGTGGGTGGAGAGAGAGAAAGAAAAAATGGGGGACTTATTAAGTTAATTATAATTTAAAAGTGCATTGCTCAAAACTGCAAGGTACTTCAAGAAGGCTGATTTGGAAGCATCAGGAATTACATCAGAGATGACCCATAGAGCAGTATGTTTTTCCTGTGGAACAGCGTGCAAATGGGGCTAATGAATGGTTCAAAGCAACAATTGAAGCACATGTTTTATAGCAACCCCTACTTTCCAGAATGGCTACTTCTGCCTGTGAGGCTGCCGTTGCTCAAAAGCAGCAGGCATTTCCCAGATTTATCCGACATAAGTACAATACAAATAAGCAAACAAATATAGAAGCTAGAAATTGGAAGAGTGAAATAGATGTAACCAAGAGAAGGCAAATCGAAATCACAGGTAAACGCATTGTGATTGTGAGATTGGTGGCGGTAGGAGGAGGAAATGAGTGGGGACGAAGGCGAACAAACATTTTTTGTTCCCCATATCCAAGTCATCTAGAAAATCTAGTCATCTAGAAGTCCAGATCTAGAAAATTTCAAATGGGCAATTAATAATTCCCCACCTATCCAACAATCATGAGGCTGTTTTCACGGCGACCGAGAAGGCTAATTTTCTTGCCCAGCGGTTCGCCTCCAACTCAACTTTAGACCCAACGAACCACTCCCTTCCAAATTTCCCTTTGTGGACAGAAACTACACAATGATCTGAAAATCATGTCTTACCAAGTTTGTGATATCATAATAAAACAAGACACCGCAAAGACATGCGAGCCTTCCATGCTATACTATTTAAACAAATGCTCTGCTGAGCTTGTTTCAGTTCTCTCCAAACTCTTCAACAAATGTCTTACCAAAACTTTGCCTTCCTAACTGTTAGAAAAATGACCTCTGTTTTCAAGAATTCTGGTGAAAGAATTGACCCACTCAATTATCGCTTCATTAGCCCCCTTCCTCTCTTTACCCAAATCCCCGAGTCTTTAATCAATCAAACACTAGTCCACCACCTCATCGATAATAAACTTCTTTCCAACCGACATTATGGATTTAGTCAAGCTCGCTCTACTGCAAATACCCTACATGTAATCTCACAACGTATATACCATACACTGGATAAGGCAGGGGAGGCTAGATATAATGAAGGGCTTTGACGGGGTTTGGCATGAAGGACTTCTCATGAAAATTAAATTATAGTGTATTACTGGACGAATAATAGATAAAATCTTTCTTAGATAAGAGAAAGATAATATAAATATAAATGCGAGTGTGCCACAGATGTCGATACTTGGACCTTTATAATTCCTAAGATTCATAATTGACTTCCCTGATAAAATTGTCTCCGAGATGGATATATTTGCTGATGACACCACACTCTTTAACAGACACGATGTTAAAATGAATGGACAAATATCTAAGGTAATTGTTGAAATCTTAGAGGAAGACCTCCAGTCTGTAATGGTATAATGACGTAAATAGAGAGTGACATTAAATGCAACCAAAACTTCTTTCGTTTAACAATTACAAGAAACCCTCTCAAACACTGATTACCATGACTATTAATATGCTAACAAAAACTCTTCAGTCAAACTCCTCGGCCTAACATTCATGGACAGCATGAATTGGAACAAATACATTGAAGACATTACTAAGGCTGCTGCGAAAAAGATCGGTTCTCTCTACTGTGCTAAAAATTACTCATATCTGAGAGTATCTTATATCTCTTTACAAAGCCACTATTCTTATGCATAGAGCATTGTTGCCTATCTGAGCTGGTGTATCTTTCGCTCTTAGTGTCCAAAAAAGAGTCTCCAACCTGTAGTGGTACGCCAGAGACATTAAAATAAATAAATAACATTTCAGTTATGCGCACCTTTGCCGTATACACCCACGCACATTCCGTGTAGATAAAAAGTAAAACTCTGTCTTTTCGTGCGGACGTGAAACAGAGCATACCACGTGACAGAGGGTATCCACTTTCTGTCCAATCAGTGTTCGAAGAAAAACACATTTCTCAAATATTTTCTGATAGCCTCACTGGAGTAGCCCATGTATTTTGTGTTATTAAAGTTATTAAAGTGTATAGAAACAAGTCAGTGCTTCTTGTTATATTGGTTAATCTTTCTGCGTTCTGGCTTACGTATTTTTTCAAATTCTTTTGTGTGTACCGTTTACGCAGTCTTCTTTCTTTGATACTTACAAGTCTTCCATATCCACGTGAAGGTTGTCAACATCTCTAAGTGAACGTGTTTCTGTTGAACTAAAATGGAACCGAATTTGGTACACCCAAGTTGTCAGCCCGTGTCGTCAACCGTCGAAACACCGTCGCCTCCCATGTTTCTGCTTTTGAAACACCACAGCGATGGAGGCTACTGCCATGGCTGTAGAGATACTCTAGAGAGACGTCACGGTCTATTGGGATTCTACTGATGTACGTACCAGAAAGATGAACAACGGTTTATCTGGACAAAAGGACTAGGGCAATCCATTGGGCATCGAAAATTGTTCCATCAGTCATTGAAATTGTATTCGTCATATTTATGCGAATTTCTTTTCCTATTTATAACGGTCCTGGATATTACCTTAAACTATATCCGATGGTGAGGCCCCAGCTTGTGGGATTTGGGGAGTGTGGAGCTACCCTTTAATTGCCATTGCTCCCAGGTCCACTCTGATCCGGAGTGGTAGTACCTGTTAGGGTCCCAACTATGGGTTAAATAGAAACCAACTTAAAAAACAAATATACTCCAGTGAAAAATTGTTCTTCAAAATCACTGGATTTGGCATTAAATAACCCAAAAGGGTTGATATGCCGTAAAACAAAAACAACCAACATCCAACCTATTTATAACACCCTCGTCTTTTAGTTTTGTATTTTTTTTAATTATTTATCTTGCGTTAGGCAACAACCATAATAATATAATGCTATGTAATGCTAACATATTTGTAATATTTTGAAGTAACGTTAAGCCAACTTCTGAACAATGTTATTTTGTCACATGGAAATAAGAATTGCACGAGTTCTTATAGAAACATTTTTAAAGCAAATTTTTCATTTTCTGATCTATCAGTTCCAAGTCCTTCACTAATTGTGCAATTCAAGTATTCTTTGGGGGAAAATAAACTCGAAAATTCGGCAGTTTGTCTTCTTTACACAAATAATATGTTGGTGCTAAAATAATGTCGTTTTTTGAAGTTTAACTGTATATATATACAAACGATATTATTTTTGCACCAACCTAATGTAAAAAAAAAAAAATAGTTCGTTCAACTGGCGGGTATTTTAGTCTTTCAATGAGATCATGAAACACCCGATGGATATCCCGGTGGAAATATTTGAAGAAAAAAAAAGCTAAAGTGCACCCGCCGAATGATCAATGAATGTCTGATTCTATTTTACATTTGTATTCGTTATTTTGTTACCGAGGCACTACATACAGCTGGTCTTAGCAAAAAGTTTTGAAAATAGTTTTACGACTATTTTTTCTCATACAAGAAATGTTCCTAAAGCAAAGCCTCCGATTATTCAAAAACTAAAGCGATGAAGAGCTACAAAGATGGGAATAGTATCATTAAAACGATCGACCTTTTGTGCTCCAGAAGTTATTTTTCTATGCAGTTACTACAATTCTCAGTGCACTTTTGCCAGCTTCTTTTGATGCCTCCGTTGAAAAAATCCGAACGTACTTTGTCACTCACATCTCTGTCCCCACTCTGAAACTGACGAATCCATCTCCTAATTGTACTGACATCAACTGCATCGATTTCCTAAACGTTCAACAAACGCCGATGAATGTTAATCGGTTCAATTTTTTTCTTGCATGGAGGAATTCAATGACACACATATGCTTCTGACGCACGTCCATGACAGGAGTTGCTTTCTTAGAGTCTTACATCGTCAATATCTGCAACAGAGATGAAGCTTTCAGCTCATGAATGCATGGTTAGTCATCAGAATAATGCAATTTGCAATCCTCTCAGATCCATTCGGGCGGAAGAAATAGGAGACATTCCTCTTGGAACGCATCTTGTAAGTCATTATCTTCTATACAAATAAAAATCAACATCTATATTATACGTATATTGCCACCCTTCAATCTTAGATGACTATGGGTTTCACCTAGCGCAAAGGAAAAACATGTTCTCCCATGGAGGAACATGTACTCCCTCCATTTATCGACGTCATTGGGATAGCCAACTGGAAAGACAATCTCTTGAAAAAATTGTATTTTTACTGACCTACCACATCACATACGTTAGATATGACAGAAAATCGGGTCTATTGCGGGATATACGTAATACTGAACGTCACATGGGCCCTTATTGCTAGTAACAATTACTCATAAAAATTGTCTTGGTGTCAAAGGATGTCCCCCTAATACTAAAGACCTATAATTCCCCTTTTTAATCCGTTAATTATTCATCATTTATGATGTTAGGACACCATCGGCAGTCAATAAGAGCGCATCGGGGGGGGGGGAGGGTAAAAATTCACCTCTCCTTCCGCCTGTCTTTCGTGTTTCTGGTGAACGTACGTTTCCGGTTTGTAATTGACTTCATTTTTTTTCACTTCTGTTTCGCGCCACTTCAATTGTTATAAAATTTGAACGGAAACATGTCGACCAAAATATCAGGCCTCGTTTCTCGTTTATGTCAGCCACACACGTTCAAAACAATGAATATTCGTGTCTTGTTCGTCATTTTGTTTTGCATACCCCCACCCTCGGCAAATTAACCGCACCTCGTGGATACACGCACTTATTTCTGTTCTTGGTTGAACACAGTGTACGAGAATTAAGATATTAGAGATCGTATATCGAAACCCTCAACATGGGTTAAAATTCTCCATCTGGACTATTTTATGTACACGCGCAATCTATTTACAGAGATGACACGTATACTCGCTCGCAAAACATAGAGTAGTGAGCTTCTCTTATTCTCAGTCAAAGTTCTCACTAGTTCAATCCTCAGTCGTTTTATGCCAAAAACTTAAATTGTTCTTGATACCCCCATGCCAAACACTCAGCAATATAAGGAGATGACCAAGAGCAAGTAGATTAATCCCGGGAATAGAGTGGCACCCTATCTTACATCTTGGTGCAGCAACTAATAAAAATGGACCCTTCGGGTTGCTCTCAGGAACTCAGCTTAACGTATTCTCGTGTGATGACACCGTTACATGTCGTTTCTTTCAGATCTCGGTGGTTTAGTTTGTTACTACTTTCGTAAAAAAGTAAAACAAAAAGGGTTGAAAAACTGACAGAAAATTACGAGTTGGATTTGGAAGCGTTTATTTTGATACAGTTAATTGAAAGCGGTTGTGAAGAAATGAGGCTGAATCATAGATGGTCTGGATTGGGGGCTTTGTTCGCAGTGGCCATCGGATGGTATAAAGCAACAAACTAACCGGCGATAGTTGTTGAATGGAGTTTAAAAAATTACTGCTTTATATATTCAAAATGGTTTATAAACATAAGCATACATTAACCAATAAAGTATCGTAATTTGCTAACATCATATTTATTATCGAAGATATCTTACGAAGCATTTCTTCAACAGGTTTTCAGATTTAATTTAAAGTATTCTTTTTGTTCTGTCTGTTGCCCTGTCTGTCTGTCTGTCTGTCTCTCTCTCTATCTCTCTCTCTCTCTCTCTCTCTCTGTATATATATATATATATATATATATATATATATATATATATATATATATATATATAGTTGTAGATGACAAAGCAACCATATTCTAAATTCCAAGATATTATTCATCTTACCATTTATTTCTTCTAACATATCAAAACGTCAAACTTTGAAAGTATCTGTTTCGTAGCGCAGAAACAATGAAATTAATGTATCATTAATATATTATAATTAATGTTAATTTTTAATATTTCCCGCACTGACTCTCTAGAAAAGTTTATATCATATAATAGTGTCCAAATAAAATTTCTTAAATAAACGACAAGAGATGGTCCAAAATCTTTTTAATAGATCTAGGTATGTTTTTTCTTGATTAAAATTTGATTATTTTCTTTAGTGTAAATTAATGACTTTATATATATATATATATATATATATATATATATATATATATATATATATATATATATATATATATACATATATATATATATATATATATATATATATATATATATATATATATAGTCTTATTTATAATATGCCGAATTTTACTGGGTTTATATAATTGACAATTCAGTAATCGTTATTATACCAATAAGTTTTAAGCCAAAATGAGATTACTTAAACTGTAAGCTACAAAATTGTCATATTCATAATTGAGCATTCATATATTGTTTTAACAAAATCCAAGACATCAAGAAATGGATTGATAGCAACAAATAGTGTATTTCATAGTTAGTTACAATTGTTTCAAGACTATTCGGACAAATTCAAACATTATGTCGTTTAAAAGTTTTCACAAGAACAGCCTTTCGTCATACTTATTGAATAAAAAACACTTTAACAATAAAACATTTCCCTTATAGGGAAAGAAAACAAGCGAAAATATTTTACCTATATCTCATCCTTGCAAAGTTTTTTTTAAAGATTTATATATTTACCTATTTTCCTATCTCCATTTAAAAAAATTTTCAAACAAATTATCATACAACATTACCACTAATTACCTATTCCCACTTAATATGTTTTACTAATACTATTCATTTATTTCTTAAATTAAATTTCTTTATTTAATTTAAATTATTTTTTTTAATAGGGACTAATCAACTAAGTTATATTGTTGCGATTCTACGTTAGTTTCGTATCTGGAATTTGCTTTGTTTATTTACAAAAATATCGGTTAACCTACTTTTTTTTATTACATTTTCACCTCAAACAAGGCACATTGCCACTTTGGTGTAGGGGGCTACTATCAGGGCAACAACTACTGAGGTACTATGTAGGGATTTGTGCAGCAAGATGTCGGTTCACGTTGCACTTGAACTTCTGCACGTCAGTACAGTTGGGGAAGCAGGGACCTGGAATGGAACTCCAAAGTCTAGCGGTTCTGGGGAAGAAACTACTGGAGTAGGAAGATCTTTTACATCTAGGGATCTCTACAATGTGGGGTGGGATTTTGAAGCCTGTCGGGTCTGTCGAGGGTGTTCAGGTCGTGGGGGCACAAGTGATTTAAAGAATGATTTTTGTTTAAAACTTATTCAATAAGGAAAGAAAGTTTAACATTACTCTATACTTAGTTTATTCTCATTCTTCATTTACAATTAAGGATCTCAATCTATTTTTTATTTTTATTTTCTTTCGTTCCTTCCTATTAAGATTTACGATTATCGGATATTTCAGATGTAGAAAGGGAGGTGACTCTGTACGTTCGAAATTTTAAAGGTTTAGTTGAATTATAAGTTACCAAAATTCTAATATGTATCCATAACTTTGAACGGGAGGTAACTCAAGCCGTTCGATGTTTTAATGTTTATGCAGGTTTCTAAGTTTGGTAAGTTCCTAATATGCATTTATGATTTATTTAATTAAACAAAACGAATTAAAACTAGGCTAACCTATTCAAAATATAAGTTCGTAATACATATCTTAACTATGATACTGATTTTATTACCAAGGATTTAACCTACATTTGCCATCCAACCATAATTTTCTGAGGTTATGTATAGCTTTAATTCAAAATAATATCAATTCAAGAATTAAGTTCTTAAATACTTATCTAATAATAATACATATCTCATTAATAAGTATTCTATTAATAAATATATTCTTTACGTTTAACTCCAGTGAAAGTGGAGTCTCACCTTGGGTTTTTGGATTTAATCGTTCAGAACAAGAGTATTATGTAATGAAATACAGTATTTGTTGCTATCAATCCATTTAAATAAGTAAAATATTCTGCAAATGTGGTGAGTTTAAAGATATATTTAAGTTAAGCAATACATATATACATCTGTTTGAAACTAATTGTATTTTTTTATCTAAGCATTTATACATTGTAACTATAAGGTTGAAAATAATAAATTTTAAGCATATACATAAAATAATTTATAGTAACAAGTATTTAAATATATAATAGCTTAAATTGAAATGTGTTTAGTCTATCCTATAATAAAATATAAATTTAGAGGGGAATTATAAATAAAATATTAATAGAAGTCAGTCAGATAACCCAAATATATAAATAGCATGTTTGGCGCAAAATAATTATTAAATAGAATTAAACACGGGAAATGTTAAATGTAAATCAATTGTTGAGCATAAATACTGTATTTACAGTTATGTATAAGTATAAACTTAATGTATCATTACATTATCATAGGAATTGTGTGTTCGTATATAAATGTATTCTTGGAAAAGGTATTTACAACTGATGATTGGTGCGTTGGAACTAAATACATCTTGCGCTTATGCTTAGAATATATATATATATATATATATATATATATATATATATATATATAGGTTTAATAAAATATGTTGAGAAATACTTTAGCAAGAGTTAAACACATTTATTTATCCGAAAGAAACACAAATAGAGGTGAAAGTCCTTAATCTTTTATTTAGAAAAATACTTTACTTTACGCCTAAGGGGAGAAATTAGCAAAATGTATTTAAAAAAATTTGCCTGTAAAGTATATAAAAACAACAACAAAGTATGAAAAGGATCATACGAGCGTGAAAGTGAGATGTAGAATAATGAAACGGATCGGGTGGAGTAAAAAGAAATTATGGTTTCACGTGAGAGTGTGTTCCTATGGTTGTTGATTCTAAAATCAGGCATATCCAGAAAAGTATTAGAAATAAGAAATCCATGTTTATAGTATTCCAAGAGCATGTTGTTAGAGATTATAAATGGTCCAAAGAATAAATACCTTAGTGGGTATGCACAGATGAAGGGGTTCTGTCTTTGAAGTTATCCAAAAAAGAAAGTGATTTGAAGAATAAATGTAGAAGTTGGGGGAGGTGTAGTCAGGAGTGATGATGATCTGGTTGTCATGGCAACCTATCTCTGCGAAAATAATAAATTAGAGCAGTGAAGGGGACGAAGTCGAGTAGATGAGTGGATATGGTTTGGTTTGTGGGATTATGGGCCGTATTAACGAGGGTGAAGAGTAAATATCAAAATAATTGAAAAGAACTGTGGGTATATAAGATTATTGCGAGGAAGATTTTTTTTTCTTTCTGGGAGATTAGAAGGTTTTTACTGAGAGTATTTGTGGATTGTGAGGATTAAGGAAAGAATACATGGTAATTAGAAAGAGATCTGGTGGCTGGCGATTGTGGATCTTGTCATGGTTCAACTAATAGAAAGGAGAGAATAAATGGAAGGAATTACGCTCGAACTCTCGTATAAATGTATGTATACTTATGCATAAGTACATCCAAAAGCACCCGTGAATGCAAGCATTAGAGCGCATATACACGTTAGAGGCCAACATATGCATAGAAGATAAATACATGTATACATGCATCAGCATTCCAGCAAAGTCCGCAGGGAAGGAAATGGGGGATGACCAGCCGATCAAATGGGAGGGGGAAGGATGGTGGATATAATAAAATAATAAAATATGAGATAGGGGTAACATAAAGTGCTGTGGAAGTAAAAAGGAGAAATCTGTAATTGACGGAAATGAGGTTTTAATGAAATTATTTAAAGTTAAATAATTTTAAATTGGCCATGTTTACATTAGTCTTATGTCTGCAAAAGGAGACTTGTTCGCTTTTAAAGTTTATTATATTCTTAATTGGGGAGGTAATTATTATTATAGCTTCAGATGTGCAGAGGTGACACGACTTAGAGTCTGGGGTTTACTATCCTAAAAAATGCTAAATTTTTTAGGATAGTCCATTTAATTGAATAGAGAGTTTTATTAGATTTAACTTTGTTTAATTAAAGTAGTTAGAGAAGTTCCTTGTTTATTATTAGGGTTTTTAGTTGTTAACGTAAGAATTGTAGTTAGATATTCTGGTTTTAATTAGAGTTGAAGTGGCGCTGATATAGGTGTGTATTTATTGGAATGCTCGTGGCCTATTATTGGTTTGTAGATTTGCATTGGGGTTTGAAGTAGGGGATGATCTGGATTTTTTCATTGAGGTGAGTATGAGTCGGATTGATACGCGTAGGAATGTTGTTTAGGAGGTTATCAGTGTTATTAGTGTTGAGATGATTGTAAGTAGAATCATCATTATTATTGTTATTATTACTGCTACTGCTATTTGTACTGGAGTAGTTGGTCGTCTGACTGTTCAGCTCGTTTATTGAATCAGTGATTCTATCAGATGGAGGATGGGGAGGATTGGAAGATGCTAACAGAATATAAGATTCTGTTGTGAGGAAATTACGGGGTAGCTATGTTATTGTGCAGGAATATATAACATCTCTATGAATGCAGTTATTGTTGAGTGGGTAATTAAGATTGTTATTACAGTTGCAATTGTTTTTAGGCTTAATTGGGAAAGAGACTTTTTATGGCCGATTTGTTTTTTTGTTTTTTTTTATTGTTAGATTTTAAAATTCTTTGTTCTAAAGTGGGCATAGTTGAGTAGGAAATCCTTATTGAGTTTTTATTAAAGGTGGAGCCATATCGGTGCGGGTACTTGAGAGAGTTTTGTACAATGTAAAAGAAGTGTATTAGTTTGGACATTTGAATGGACTATATTCTTAAATTATTGTTAATATTTAAAGGTCTGAGTTATGTCTACTACATGTAATTTGAAAATAGCTTGATGATGATAATGACGAAATTGTTTTTTTATTACAAAATGTTAATTAATCCTAACTAAAATATATCCGACATTAGATGTTTGTTGCATTTCTAATATAAATATATCGTCATTGTAATAATTATGTCAATGACTTATTTTTAGCTTACATGAAAAATAAGTAAATAACGCAAACATATCTCTAATATAAAAGTTAGTTGCGTAATAAAAGCCCACATGAACTCATTGTAGATTTAACCATTAAAATAATTTTAGATAATAAATATTAGTTATTTTGAAATAATAAATAAAGATTATTATAGAGATATTTTTGTGTTGATTAAAACAAAGGATAAATGTTATATTAATACAAGAAAAAAATCGTGAATAGCTTTTCTTTTAAATCAAACATGGACCATAACACACGATGCAAATGTTCTTCGGATTTTTCGGATTTATGCGAACATTTCCATCTTTTTTATTTTTTTATTTTTTAAGTTAAAAAGTTCATATTTTCTGAAAAGTCAGTCCGGCAAATATGAAAAAATAATTATATATATAATAATTATTAAATTATTTCTGCGCTACGAAACAGATACTGCCAAAAGTTGACGTTCTAACATGTTGAAATAAAGAAATGGTAAGATGAATTTGGAATTTGGAATATAGCTGTTTTGTATATGCTCTGTAGTTATATTTAACATACATCGAGCTTCATAGATAAAAGGAAAGGTATAAATAAAGGGCGAAATAAAATTGAAAAAACATATTTTCCCATATATATATATATATATATATATATATATATATATATATACATATATATATATATATTGTATGCATTTAAGCGTCAGTTTTTATTTAAACAAATATTATTAAAAATAACAGAGAGCTTCTGTTTAATTATACCTTTTTATATTTTTCCAATTTTTCTTATTATCTTTGTTGTGTAAAAATCAACAAAGTTAATACATTTTCCATTTGTATCACGAACGTTTTCGACTCCGTATGGAATCATCTTCGGATGGCAGCAATTAAACGATGGACTGAGAAAAACTGGCGAGAAAATTAGGAAAGTAGTCGCACAAGGTCAATAATATTATTATTCATTATTGAATATTATTATTCATTATTGAATATTATTATTCATTATTGAATATTATTATTCATTATTGAATATTATTATTCATTATTGAATATTATTATTCATTATTGAATATTATTATTCATTATTGAATATTATTATTCATTATTGAATATTATTATTCATTATTGAATATTATTATTCATTATTGAATATTATTATTCATTATTGAATATTATTATTTATTATTGAATATTATTATTCATTATTGAATATTATTATTCATTATTGAATATTATTATTCATTATTGAATATTAATATTCATTATTGAATATTATTATTCATTATTGAATATTATTATTCATTATTGAATATTATTATTTATTATTGAATATTATTATTTATTATTGAATATTATTATTTATTATTGAATATTATTATTCATTATTGAATATTATTATTCATTATTGAATATTATTATTTATTATTGAATATTATTATTCATTATTGAATATTATTATTCATTATTGAATATTATTATTCATTATTGAATATTATTATTCATTATTGAATATTATTATTTATTATTGAATATTATTATTTATTATTGAATATTATTATTCATTATTGAATATTATTATTCATTATTGAATATTATTATTCATTATTGAATATTATTATTCATTATTGAATATTATTATTCATTATTGAATATTATTATTCATTATTGAATATTATTATTCATTATTGAATATTATTATTTATTATTGAATATTATTATTCATTATTGAATATTATTATTCATTATTGAATATTATTATTCATTATTGAATATTAATATTCATTATTGAATATTATTATTCATTATTGAATATTATTATTCATTATTGAATATTATTATTTATTATTGAATATTATTATTTATTATTGAATATTATTATTCATTATTGAATATTATTATTCATTATTGAATATTATTATTTATTATTGAATATTATTATTCATTATTGAATATTATTATTCATTATTGAATATTATTATTCATTATTGAATATTATTATTCATTATTGAATATTATTATTTATTATTGAATATTATTATTCATTATTTAATATTATTATTCATTATTGAATATTATTATTTATTATTGAATATTATTATTTATTATTGAATATTATTATTCATTATTGAATATTATTATTCATTATTGAATATTATTATTTATTATTGAATATTATTATTCATTATTGAATATTATTATTCATTATTGAATATTATTATTCATTATTGAATATTATTATTCATTATTGAATATTATTATTTATTATTGAATATTATTATTCATTATTGAATATTATTATTCATTATTGAATATTATTATTCATTATTGAATATTATTATTCATTATTTAATATTATTATTTATTATTGAATATTATTATTCATTATTGAATATTATTATTCATTATTGAATATTATTATTCATTATTGAATATTATTATTCATCATTGAATATTATTATTCATTATTGAATATTAATATTCATTATTGAATATTATTATTTATTATTGAATATTATTATTCATTATTGAATATTATTATTCATTATTGAATATTATTATTCATTATTGAATATTATTATTCATTATTGAATATTATTATTCATTATTGAATATTATTATTCATTATTGAATATTATTATTCATTATTGAATATTATTATTCATTATTGAATATTATTATTCATTATTGAATAATATTATTCATTATTGAATATTATTATTCATTATTGAATATTATTATTCATTATTGAATATTAATATTCATTATTGAATATTATTATTCATTATTGAATATTATTATTCATTATTGAATAATATTATTCATTATTGAATATTATTATTCATTATTGAATATTATTATTCATTATTGAATATTAATATTCATTATTGAATATTATTATTCATTATTGAATATTATTATTCATTATTGAATATTATTATTCATTATTGAATATTATTATTCATTATTGAATATTATTATTTATTATTGAATATTATTATTCATTATTGAATATTATTATTCATTATTGAATATTATTATTTATTATTGAATATTATTATTTATTATTGAATATTATTATTTATTATTGAATATTATTATTCATTATTGAATATTATTATTCATTATTGAATATTATTATTCATTATTGAATATTATTATTCATTATTGAATATTATTATTCATTATTGAATATTATTATTCATTATTGAATATTATTATTCATTATTGAATATTATTATTCATTATTGAATATTATTATTCATTATTGAATAATATTATTCATTATTGAATATTATTATTCATTATTGAATATTATTATTCATTATTGAATATTAATATTCATTATTGAATATTATTATTCATTATTGAATATTATTATTCATTATTGAATAATATTATTCATTATTGAATATTATTATTCATTATTGAATATTATTATTCATTATTGAATATTATTATTCATTATTGAATATTATTATTCATTATTGAATATTATTATTCATTATTGAATATTATTATTCATTATTGAATAATATTATTCATTATTGAATATTATTATTCATTATTGAATATTAATATTCATTATTGAATATTATTATTCATTATTGAATATTATTATTCATTATTGAATATTATTATTCATTATTGAATATTATTATTCATTATTCAAACAGCCGAAAAGTAGAGGGAAGTTGACATCTTCGTCTATTTCACGTTCAAAGTAAAGGTCTATTTAGCGTAAAAAAATTTTCCAGCTACGTTGCAAGGTTCGAATTGAACCAACTTATATTCGGTGGAGGTATTAGACAAATCGACATAACGAATTTCCAATGAGTTAATGTTGTTAAGCGATGCGCACGTGGCGCTATATTTTGTTTATAATTTATGGTAAAAATCATTTCCTACTTCGATTTCCATTTTTTTTTTTAGGTTGGCGTTTTTAGTTTCGTAATTCTAACACCATCTATATATAAAGTAATAGCGTTCGTGTGTGTATTTGTCTGTGTGTACAACTCCTTATGATCAAAGAAATATAAAGTGTATATAGTGTGTATACATCTCTTCTGGTCAAGAAATATTAATGCCCATTGTAGGATACTTCTGTCAAAGGAGACATTTATTTTTTTGCGTAACTTCTATATATAGCATTCTTCACATCACATTTATATCGACTGAGTTATGGTTATTAGCATATCACATTAAATTAAATCATTTTAAATAATTAGCTCGATTATATTACTTATTCGACATAATAGCCTAGTTAATACTGTACTATTTAAAAACATAATTTAAAATGTAATTATTTAGTTCATTTTCATTTCAATTTATATTTTATTTAACTTAAATTTACTTATTATTATCATAAATCTGGAACCTTTTAATTTTCAAACCAGAAAACCAAGGGGAATAATTGTGATAGTTTAATTCTTTGAGCACGTTATTAAATATTTTCTTTAATAGATTTATTTTCATTTCGAAATATTCTTCTAAGCTGAATTATTATTTTTATTTTTAATTCGGAGGTAAATTTTTTGCGCTTATTCTTAATTTTTAAGTAACCTTTGGTACTCATGCAGAGAGTGATCCAGACATAACCCAAAGTCCACTCGGCTTTCTCCGGAACATGACGCCAACAGCCGGAGTAAACCAAGCGTCGCTGAGGAAATTAAGCCGAGCGTCGCTGAGGAAAGCATAACAAGAAAAGAAAACCTACCTGAAATTTAAAATTTTATTACCTGTAAAGAAAACTTTTATAATATTTTTTGTTTTGTTTTGTGTTTGCTATATATATATATATATATATATATATATATATATATATATATATATATATATATATATATATATATATATTAAATAAATAATGTTAAAGATTTTTTGGTCAATGTCAAGTTTCTTTCCAACTCCTCCAAAAACTTTAAAATGACGACTTTTATAGGTTTTCGGTGGTGCTGGAAACGAATATCACATTTAAATTTGGGGCATGATGCACAAGTTTTCGTCTGTGCCAGCAAATTTTTTTCTTGACAAAAGTCGAGGACTCCAGTTGGTGTTTCCAGCTGCTCACTTTAGGCTGTAAAATTTATTTTTTTGTTTTTTTCTGACGTTAAAGTACGAAATGGTGTGTTTTTGTTTTTTATTTTACTAATTTGTTTTCTTTTCTTCCTCTTTCAAATTGTTGTCTGCTGCTTTGAATTTTCAACTCGCGCAAACGCGCGTAGCGTGGAAAACCATCGCGCTACATTGTCATTGGTTCAGCTTTATGTTTCGTCAGACGGCTTAATTTTCTCGGCGACGCTCGGCTTACTCCGACTGTTGAAGTCATGTTCCGGAGAAAGCCGGGCGTGCGCTGAGTTACGTCTGGATCACTCTCTGCATGAGTACCAACCTTTTTTTATTTGTTATTGTTGTTATCCGGGGGTTGTTGTTTTTTTTTTTTTTACTGTATTTAGTAGTTTTACGATGATATAATTCATCAAATTCTGCAAAAGTAGCGATTTATGTTTATTTGTTTACGCTGTTATGGGTTTATGTTTATGTACGCATACGGAACCGGAAGTCGTAAACCGGATGTTGGGTTACAATACCCGTTACAAGGTCATTTGAGTTTTATAATTATATAGATTTAATATAAAATATATTTTTACCATATATGATATTACATAATTATTACCATAAATCGGTATTTTTTTTAGTTTACCAACCACTCGGCATTCACCTTTGAATTGTCGACTTTAACAGGATTTGGGGGACGCTGAGAACGAATATTGCATTTATTTCTTGCGCAAACAAGTAGTTATTCATATCTGAAGACATTCAGTATCCAACGTAATCACTACAGTTTGGCAAGTAAGATTGCCGCCCGTGCATTTACTAAAAAACACTAAAAAGAGCCAAACGAGCCAAAAAATGACCCCATGCCTTCTTTCACTTTCTCATGATTGGACAAATAGTTATTTTTATGATAAAAAGACATTTATTTTCGTTTTTTGACACAAACCGATTTTTTCTTCTGACACCAAATCTGATAATCAAACCCGTCTCAAATTTACCGTTTGCATGGTATGAACTCATGGACCCTGGGGCTTTTTGAAGAAATGTTAGTTTCAATAAAGTGGGGGATACCTTTTCTATGATAATTTAACCTAACATGAGCACCCACACGTTGACTCCCTCCCCCCAAAAAACATTTTGTTTATATTGGGGCGGGAGGGATGTCGCGGCGGCCGGGAGGATGTTGGAGCGTTGTTGTAATTGTACTATTTAGAAATGTTTCCTGTGAAGGTGTGTTTTGCAATGAGCATAAATAAAAGTCAAGGTCAGACGTTTAAAACCATTGGCGTAGACCTGACATCAGACTGCTTCAGTCACGGTATGTTCTACTTCTCCATGAGGACAGGAAGTTCAGAAAAACTCTACATTCTGGCTCCAAATCAAGGAAGCAGAAATGTAGTTTACCACGAGGCTCTTCAATGAAAAGTTCTACAAAAAGATATGATGAAAAACTTATATGATTTGATTGTGGTATGTTTTCAGTATTCAATGTGTTAGATAAGATTTAAGCATTGAGTTGAAATTTACTTCCCTCTTACAACATCCACTTACTGAAAAGGTGCCTACAAATCGTGTACCTAAGTGTGCAGAAAAGTCCCGTGCGATGCGCGGGTATCTTTGCTAGTATTACAATATTTTTGCCCGTGTTAAACATTGATAGCTTGGGCTGGAGAATATAGAACGAGGAGCCGTGTCAACATGCTGTTCTTCAGAGTATGCCCGCCATTATTATTATTATTAAATATTATTATTATTGAGAAATAACCAAACTTGTACAATTTGAAAGGTAATTCAAATGATAGATGCGTTAGTCATGCGTTATGCAATTGAAAAGATTGGAAGAATTCCTTGTGGATTGCCCGGTTTTGTCATAAAGCTGACAAGACAAAGAGCTAATGCGAGTTAACCTTGGGGAAACGCCACAGTCTGATGCGAAACTGTTAGTACTTCACTAGTAATGGTTCTGTCGTAAAGGTCAGCATGTCGTAATGATGATGAATGACTATTGGGTAAAAAACGTTTCCAGAAATATAGTTAAATGACGTATATGATAGATACTATAATGGAATAGTGATAGTGGTGATGATGATGAAGAAGGAAAGAGAATAATAGAAAACGAAGTGAATGTTGATTGCCATTGTTATCACTTTTACTGCACGTGCGATCAACATCACGTGACAATCTGTATCGCGCCAAATCTTTTTATGCATATATTCGTTGTTTATTTTGTTAAGTGTTGAGACATTATGTTGAACAAAGATGGCGGTGAAGAAGCAGTGTAGTACGATCCTTAGTGTAATTAACAGTAACAAAGATGGCGGCGTAGAAGCAGCGCAGTTCAGATCAGATCTTGAGTGTAATTGTCAGTAACAAAGATGGCGAACTTATTGAATCCAAAATTCGACAATTTTTATAGTAACTTAAGAAGCTTTGCATTGGCTGATCACCATGACTTCTGGTTATAAAAACGATCGTCGAAGTCATTGGTCTCACCACCCCCTCATTAGGAGTCAAAAACATTTAACACACCCCCTATTTTGATATAATGGAGAAATCCTTTCGGATTCAATTTTGGTTTGACTTGAGAGAAGAAAAGAAAAATAAATTAATAAAAATAAACAAATAAATGAACAAACAAAAATGAACCAATGAAATAATTGTTTTTTGTTGTTGTTTTGGGGGAAGTTGTCTTTATTCTCATTGGTCAAAAATAATTATTAATATATTGGTATAATGCGTGCAAAAAAAAGCCATTTTTTTTTTTTTTTTTGTAAATCACATTAAGTTATTTTTGTTGTTGATACATATAAAAATAAACACTTTTCAAATATATATATAAGCATACAAATAGAATCCTATTCTAATACACATAAACATATATGCACAAAAATTCACAAATATGCATTTTTTTTTTAACAAAAACGGGAAACATTATGCTAGGTATTAGTTAGTTAATTTGGTTAGTAAGATAGAAATGGTCGCAGTTTAACGTCGTGCCCGAGACAATATCAGCTAAACATTTCTTAGTGGCGAGGATAGTGTCGGATTTGTTTTTTTGAAAATAAACTATACTTAAACCGGAAAAATCATCAGTAAAGTTCAAAACGTACCTTAGATTATTTCTCCCCATCGGGCTGATCGGACCTGCCAAGTCACAGTGCACAAGTGGGAGAATTTTCGTGGCCTTTTTGTCTGGCGTTTTGCTTACATATTTTGTCATTTTCCCCTGTGCACACACATCACAATTTGGAAGATCGTCTGAAGGTATTATTTTCATGCCTTCGACTACATTTGGTATTTTTTTTATATCAGCCGTATTGCAGTATCCTAGAATTTTATGCCAGGTTTTCAAGGCAGTTTTGGAGGGAACCATACTTTTTAAATAATATAGTTGGCCATTTTCTTTAATGTCAAATACAATTCGATTGAGGTATATCATTTTTTAACTGTTTTGGTCAAACTTTATATTCGCGCCTTGTTTAATGGCAGCCTGCACGGAAAATATGTCTTGCTTAAATGTAGGTATGAACAGAGCATTTTTTATAATACAATTACAGATTTCGCCTTTATTATTTTTTAGGGATATTTTAGCATCGCCCCTTTTCAAGGCTATATCATTTATTTGACTACCGTCGGCAAGTTCGACAAAATGATAACGTATGCTGTAGCACCACAGTCTACAAGGAGATTTTTACCGTTTGTGGTATTGTCAAAGTTACATATGAATAGAAATGTATGTTCTTCCTCAAAGTTCTCAACGTTTTTACGGAGTCCATTTTTGAGCGTTTATATCGACATTGGAAACTTTTGTGGTTGGGTCGTCCACAATTATAGCAGATAATTTTATTCTTTTTCTTGGGAAAATTACTTTTGGGAAAAACGTTGCGGTGAGGTGCGTAATTTGGTGGTCTATTTTCGAGAAGCATTTTTGAACTTCATAATATTGCTGGAGTTATTATTGTCCACGAGCATCCGATTAGTCTCTTCGCATGTGTTATTTTCAGATAAAGCTTTTAATTCGGATATCATAGCTTGTTTTCATTCTAGGTGATTTTCTGAATTAATCGCCTCTTTATAACTTTCCGGTGCGCTTTTCAACGAGTAACAGTAATCCACTGCGTAGTCTTGTATCTTTTCAATTTTTAAGAAGTCTGGCCTTTTTCGCTCCCTTATCGGGTATCAACGTGTCTGAGTAATATTTTCTTCAGTAGTTCTACTGTAATTGTCGTCATTATTAATATTTTCATTGTGATCGATTAAGATGCTAGGTAATATTTCTTCACGTTTTTCATCCACTGGATCGCCATTTTTTAAATTTAATGTATCATTAAATTTTACACATCCAACCCATTTTATGGAATTTTGGACTGGAAAGTAGATTAAATATGCTGAACTGTTTTATTGTAACCTACGAAAATACCTTTTTTGCTTTTAGTATTGAGTTTACTGGTATTTTCTATAAATGCAAAACTGTTAGAGAATAGAGAAAGAGAGAGAGAGAGAGAGAGAGAGAGAGAGAGAGAGGGAGATGTGTGAGTTATAGTGTAGACACGTTGACCGGATGTCAAGATCAGCTGATTTGATTGCGTGTGAGTCATGTGATCAGGTTAGCTGAATCGAGGAGATTTGGTTGCGACTTGGGCGAGAGCAGACGGCTTTGCCGTTGTCTCCTCCCCTTCGCTGGGGGTGGGGAACGAACGCTGACGTGGTAGAAATAAGACCTACAACAAAGGCTTAATTCACTTTCCAATCTTCTGTGAACAAACGGGAAGGCGAATAAAAAAACTATAGAACCCATTTCTTGTCTTAGTGTGAAATAAATCTTCGTCCCCCAAAACAGGTATCAAGTCTACCTCCCAGACGAGAATTTCCAGATGGACCAACGAAGAAGCAGAGGTATGTGAAAATGCATGTCACACACATATTCACACTTAACAGCATATGAACATATGTAATAGAAAGACCACTAAACGATCACACACACAAACGACATTAACTCTGATAAGATAATCAAACACACAATCTTTTATAAATAGACACGTTTTAATATATCATCTCCATTCCAATTTCAACCAATATACAACAAACGCTCATTTTATGACACAACGTAACAAAACAATCTGAACCAAATATATGCATTCGGTTCATTTTCACGGGTAAATTTTATACCGAGGAATAATGACAGTCGTCCAAGATCGGCCATTTTAAATTTTTTTCATTTAATTTATTTTTAACATCTTTTAAAGTGTTGCCACAGTTTGAGACGAGTAATATATTCTCAACCCAAAAAAACAAAATCAACAATTTATTACCTACATTTTTGGTATACATGCACGCGTCTACGGGACATTGCTTGAATTCTCATTCTATTAAATAATTATGGAGTGTTAAATTCCAATTGTGAGCACTTTTTCTTAGTCCATATAACGATTTAGTCAGTTTCCACACGCAATTTTTATTTTTCATTTTAAATCCCTCTGGAGGGTAAATATAGACTTCACAGCCAATCGGAGCATTTAAATGAGAAATTTTTTTACATCTATTTGATGTATTTTTAAATTGTATTGAGCGGCAAGTTGTAATAAAATTCTAATTGTCATTAAATTTGTCGTTGGTGCAAATGTTGCAAAATATTCCACTCAGAAATTTGTGAAAAACCTTTTGCAACAAATTTTGCTTTAAAAGTTTCACTGCCAGAAGCTGTGATTTTTTTGGGGGGGGGGCCCAGCGTGAAGAAATTATATTTTTAACTGTTGGTTTTGCTACTATTTCGAATTTAGATTCCGAACCGCCAAAGAAAAGACAATGACTGGGTGCATAACCTGTTAAGTGTTGAGACATTATGTTGAACAAAGATGGCGGTGAAGAAACAGTGTAGTACGATTCTTAGTGTAATTGCCAGTAACAAAGATGGCAGCGTAGAAGCAGTGCAGTTCAGATCAGATCCTGAGTTTAATTGTCAATAACAAAGATGGCAGCGAACTGATTGAATCCAAAATTCGACAATTTTTATAGTAACTTTAGAAGTTTTTCATTGGTTGGCCACCATGACTTGTGGTTAAAAAAACGAGCGTCGAAATCAGGAGTCAACCACATTTAACATATTTACGTTTATATAAAAAGTTATCCACAGACAAGTGTTGCGCAGTAAATTAGAGGTATACGAACACTATCAGAAACTCTATGGTTATGGGTTCGAGCCCTCGTAGAGTTAGTTTACTTCATGAAGAAAGTCGTTATTTTTCTAAATTGCACTGTGACTTGAAATCTTATTGATTGTAAGTTTCAAATAAGGATGGCGATGTAAGCAAGATAGGATAAAGCAAACAGCTGAAGAGCGATGGATGTATTGCCATCAAAAGCATACAAACATATCCACTATTTGCCTCTCCACAAGGACTAAGGTATACACCTGGTGTGTTTTTAATGTGGGGAAAATTCAGACCCCTAAAATGGATCACTGTGGATTGGGACAAAAATGAATACTGTTTCAGTGTAGAAGCATTTCTCCTTCCTTGACCGAGGACAGAAAAAATAAAGTGAAGTATCCGAACGGATATACCACTTTGATCCCGTTGTCATATTTCGATGTAAACTTTAGTCGAACAAAACTATATATGGTAGTAGGGATATTTGTCAACACCGGGTTCCTCGATTATTCCTGAACTTCAAGGCTAATTTATAAAAGTTCTGCAGTCATTGATTGCATGTCTTGAAAATCCAAAATAACTTTGGTGCCGTATACGTCCAAAGATGGAATACTGTTGCCACATCTGGGCAGGAGCTGCTAGAAAGGACTTGTCCTGCCTTGATAGAGTTCAAAATAGACTTCGTAGCCTCATAGGAGATGTCCTTTTCTCTTCCCTGCAACCTCTATTTCACAGAAGAGATGTTGCGAGTTTGTCTCTGATGTATCGTTATTTTCATGGAAAGTGTTCGACTGAGCTTCAGTCTATGGTCCCCCCTCGCCAAACTTTCACAAGAAACACTCGTCTAGCTAAAAACACTATCAATAATTCCCCCCACTCTTTATCTGTGCCTAAACCTAAACGTAGATTCCATGAACAAAGCTTCTTTCTTAGAACTGCACGCCTGTGGAATTGTCTTCCGTTTTCCTGCTTTCCAGCTGACTGCAATATGGTTGTCTTCAAGTCTAACGTAAATAAGTTCTTGATGAGCCGTGCCATATAAGTTAACAAATTTACCGAATTTCCATTACTAACGATTACTATATTGTCCAATTTCTACTGTACACTTTTTAACCCTTATCCTCGAGTGGCCTCTTGGTCTTGATAACGTGGTGATGGCTGTGTAAAAAAATACATTATTAGATGTGCGTACAAATGCATCAATTATATGTACGTGCAGTTTTATTAATTTACGCACAGATAATAACACAAAAGTTCAAAGCGAAAAATGATGCATCATCTCCATTTTGAGGATAACGCACCAAATCAACTGAAAAACATGTACAAACATTACTGTTCTTATTTGCTTAAATAAAAAATCAAGGAAAATTCGGAAGATAGCCTAAAGCAAGTCTTAGTTAAGGAAAAATGGCTACTTAATTGTCTATATGAAGTAAAATCAAATTTTTCCCTGTTAATTTGACCGGTATAGCTTTGTAAACTAAATCTACTAGATTCTACTTTATGAGTCTTTTAATCGTTTAATGATGTGTACTTTAAAATAGTTTTATTCGATTTCATTGATTTTATCAGCTGATCTGTTTTTCCTTTGCTTGGTAATTCTAGTGTTAATTGCTGGTATCTTTGAGGTAAGATTCTAGCCTAGGAGTAGGGTGATTACTTTCTTAATCAGAACCAAGTAAAAGATCCAATGAGCATTATTTTTCGTATTATACTGTCTTTAAGCTTAGTTCGTATCAATCATTAGGCCTATCAACAATCACGCGACTGATAAAAATATTTTCAAAAGTCTAGTTTCTAGATTGCAAATAATGCAAAGTCTTGTTTCCAATGACCTTTTTAGAATATATATAAAACGTTGTCTACAATTTTTCGTTTCCGACTTAAACTTAATACAAAATTACGTAGTATTTTTCTTATTACTTGCAACACATGCGTGGTAAGATTTTTGTTTGTTTAACGAAATAATAAATGACGCGTATTAACGTCAGTTCACACTAGCAAAATAAAAGAATAACGGTTCGGACATGTCAGCTTGATGTGGAGCGAGGGAATGAGTTTCCATAGAAAATAGTTTTCCGATGTTTATTTATTTCTTTTCGTGCATTTTATTTCAATTTATTTTTCATTTTAATTCATACTTAATTTGGATTTTGCTATTTAAATCGAGAACCGCATTTGTACACAATATTCACTTATTCTTTTGATTAAACGCTTATATTCTAAAGTTAATGTTTACAAAAAAATGACTTCCTTTACAAATACTATTGAATAGTATCTTCCAGTGTTGTGCTATCTATCTATCTATCTATCTATCTATCCATCTATCTATCTCTATACACACACACACACACACACACACACACACACACACACACACATATATATATATATATAGTCTAATTTAATGATCGTAGTATGTTATCACCTTCTATTCTCCTTTTTAATAAATAGGATCTCCCGATCACCCTACACGCAATGAAAACACATGAGAAAAGAATGATTTCGCTTTTGGACCGTAAGTGAAACTAAAATGTCCTTTCTTGGTCTTCAGGCTAGAATCCAAGAGAAGTACCTGTTCTGTTTAAAGATAGTATAATGATGTCGTGCGGTTTCCGTTCGCGCCGAACATATATACAATGGAAATATGTCACAGACTCCTATGAAGATATTAGAGATAAACCGTAATAACTAGATATATTCTGACATTGCATTAACCAGATTACTTAGTTAAATACTTTTATAGTTTTACCAAAAGTGTTATAATAATAATAATAATAATAATAATAATAATAATAATAATAATAATAATAATAATAATAATGATAATAATAATATCACGGGGCTCCATTCATGCTGCATGTCCAACGAATGTTCAGCAGCAACATATTACATATGAAAAATGCCGCTGTGGAATTTCCACAGGCCCCACTAGTAAAGCATAATTTAAGCCTAACCTACTTTTTGGAAAGGCCCCCAGAGAGCATCGTAACCCTGACCCACGAGAAATAGAGGCGAACAAGATACCCGTCCCTCATGAAAGTTTATCTAACGGTGGGTAGGCGAGGTGGGGGTTCATACCATTGCTTAATGTATTTGTTAGATGTGCGTTAATGCTTTGCTCTACGAACCCACGCTTTTCGATCGACAGTGCCGAAAGAATTCGTTCATAATAACGAACAACATGCAATTAAAATTGAATAGAAAAGAGACAGCAATAATTACGAAATGTAATAAAATAAGGGGGAACTCCTTTTTACGCGCGTGCGCAAATCTGTACGTATGAATACATCGTTTATAAATTGCCTGCGGTTTTATTGATGTAGCCACATAAGGAAAACCGTTAGAAAAACCATAAAAAAAAAATCCAATAAAAGAGATGTGTGCATTAAATGTATCTCTAAACGCAGGGTGAAATGTGACGCTCGTCCCGAGACGAAACTTCATTACAAGGTTAACGCACTTATCCTACACGTAAGACACGTATCAACATTAGCTTTCTTTTCTGCTTACATGAAAAAAAAAAAAAAAGAAGGAAAGATAGCAACCCTAAATTCTTCGTTTTCTAAGGTCGAAAAAAATATGAGTTTCTATGTTTCAGACGGTATCCGAATAGGAAACACGCACACACGCACGCACGCGCGCGCACACACACACACACAAACACACACACATACGTATATACATATTAATATGTGTAAACTTCATCATCGTTCGCTTTTAAACCCGTATGTGAATAATAAATTGTAATGCTCAATGTTCAGCAGCATTTCGTACCTATATGCATACAGAAATGGGAAAAAGGATGCTGAACCGGAGGAGGGAAAACATGCAGCTGTATCGGATTTATGGCATACAACGATGAAGAAACTTTTGTAATGAAAAATATTTCAATAAATTTTAAATGACGGTTGGCTATGTAATCGAGAAATAGTAATGAATCACGTGACTAATCACGTGTTTCTTCTTGAAAGAAATGCTTGTGCATTTCTTTCATCCATAGCAAATAGTAAACTGAAGAACTGCTTGACAGTGAAAAGTGAAATATGTCAACAAATGTTTGTATAAATAAAAAGTTTTATACCAAATAAATATATGACCCCATTGGCAGTCGCAAAACTTTCGCTTCCATTATTTTGTTCTTTAGTCCTCACATTCTATGCGTGGTATTTCTGACAACGAGGAAAGAATTTCTGCTTTCTGGGTCAGAACCTATTCCGTCTAACACTTATCGTTGGCAAGTTTTTGACCGTGAAGTGGTATTTTTTAGCTTCTTACATCAATTTGCTTCATTTCTGAAGCGATTTTTATATAAAAATTCATTATTAAGCACTTTTCTATAAACACAGTAAGAATTCGTTGAATTATATATTGTGGACATAAACTGATCTAGATCATATATATATATATATATATATATATATATATATATATATATATATATATATATATATATATATATATATATATATATATATAATTATTCAGAATAATAAAATACAATAAATCTACTGGTGTGCAAATCCAATGATTATCGGTCTTACAAAATATTATTGGATGTAATATTTTATATAAGACTATTCCAGTTAAATAAAATTGCTCAATATACTAGATAGAGCAAATAATTACGCGCTGGATCTTTTTAGCTGCCGAATGCCAAGAACTTCCATTACATGATTTAGCATACACTTTCGATTTGAAGTTCAATATCTTTTTTTTCTGCATCAATATACAATTTCCCTTATTATATGTAGTTAAAATGATTTAAAAACTTTTAAAATATTTAATTTAATTTTCTATGTTTATTACCTATAGAAAATCAAGTGCAAACCTTTTACAATATTTGCTAATATTTTCATCCGATGAGATGTATAAACGTCGAAAACTCATGGGTTAAGGAAATATACTTTACTATACTGTATTCTTTGTTTTGCATACAATAAAATTTCTATATATGAAATTTAACTTTTTCAGATCACAAATTTTAAATTCTAAAATTATGATATATATATATATATATATATATATATATATATATATATATATATATATATATATATATAGTCTTAGAAATTTTTAACCTTTAAAACTATATAAAAAATTATTTTTATCATTCGTTAGAAAACCATTTAGTCAGTAAGTCATTTAATAACCTGCAATCACTGCATCAACTTGCTCTCTCGAATTTACTACAGTACCAGTAATAATTTATTTTTTAAGGGATCATTAGTTGTTTACCATGAAATACTGTTTCGGGGATTTAAAATCAAAACAGTTTATTACAGCATGGCTCCCTGGCGGTGTTGATCAAACACCACCTCCCTTAATCTTAGGAAAAGAACATGTTACACATATCAGATCTAGTTTCCTATTCTTAATTACTTTATCTTACCTACTCATTTTTATAAAAATGAATTTCTTACCTGTGAGATTTATCTGTTTCCAAATTCAAAATGGATATATTTTTTTAATTTACCAGTCTTGTATTTATAAGATTAAGATTAACCCATTTGACTACTTATCATCCCCACTATGATTAGTATTTTATATATTTACATTCTTATTTATTGAAAATTAAATATATGTAAAGGTTAACAATATTTATACATAAATACATTTTTTTCTTTTTCTTCCCTTTCTTTCTCTTTTCTTGGCAAACGCATGGCCAAAGTTGCAAGTGTGATTGCGACTCTGAGCAATAGACTGAGGAGTAACAGCCGGCTGATTCTCAACACCAAAAAAGGAAGTAGCACGCCCTTCTACGACAGTAAGTTCTGGGCCACATAGGCACGCCAGGAAAGCCGTTTGAAAAGCTTTCATCTCCGTTGCCTGCGTCGTATCCTGGGTATTACATAACAGGCCAGAATCACGAACACCAACGTGCTGGGGCATGCTGGGTGACTCAGAATGCACCTCCCCCTCTGTCAGCGCAGACTCCACTGGTTGGGTCATGCCCACCGGATAGGAGATGGCTGTGTCCTAAAGGGCATATAGTATGACGAACTGGTTATAGAACAGTGCCCCAGAGATCGTCCGGCTCTCTGCTACAACGATGTATGCACACGCGACCTAAAACTGACTGGCATCGACCTGAACAGCTGAAAGCAACTAGCAGACGATCGTGGCGCCTGGCGAGGTGCTGTACGGCAGGGAGTGGGGAGAGGAGAGGACAACAGAAGAGGGCAGGAGACGACGCAGAAAGCAGTATCAAAAGGCCGCAGACCCCAGCACACCATTGTCCTTCATGTGCCCACGTGACAGAGACTGCTATTCCCGAATAGGGCTCCAGAGCCACGCTCAAATTTCTCCAAAGACAATCCGCTGACACACCAAGACGCATGCCATTATCTCCCGAGATAAAAGATTGGCTACTATTGCAGTACTGCACTGATTGCAGGCTGTACGGCGTTGCCCGGTCGTAATATAGGATTAAATATGATATTTTGATTTATGCATATTTCGTATTTATTATAGAGCCAATTCTCTATTGTACCCAATATATAGTAGTGATTATAAATATTTTTTTATTATGAGCTGTGTGCCATCAGCTGGAAACGAAACCAAAACTTTTAAACTCTCTACCAGTATTCGTTACCACATGAGCTAACAATAGATGCATATCAAAACTTGAAAAATTAACACAGTAAAACCTATAAATGCATGCGTGCGTGTGTAGAGCCTACACATTGCATCAAATTACGCCTGAAAAATTCAAAGTTTTCAATTTTGACTCAACGCTATTTCTTCCAGCTGAAAACCAAATCGATTTTATTCCACAGGTCTTAATATCCCATATATAAAGCTTCACGTCTGTAGGCCAAACATTGACAGAGTACTTTGGTAGAGATCGTTTAACTGACAAGTTAACTTTCATAATATATATCCCATACTACATTACATATCTAAGTTTATATGTGATTTTGTATTCATATAATCTATTAGGTTTGTGCAAAAATAATGTCGTTTTTTGACGTTCAACTATGTATATAAATAACGATATTATTTTTGCACCAACCCAATATATATTAATATAATGGCGTATGTGTTATTTATTTATTTTGCGCGTCACTTTACATCCGAGTTATTTTCATTCAATTGTTATGGACTTCCATGCCTAGTAATAAATAATTTTACCAAGAATTCTTCATAAGTTTTGATTTCAGTTTTGATTATAGCTGATGGCACTCAAGTCAAGTATTTTTTATGAATAATTTTACCAAGAATTCTTAATAATATATATATATATATATATATATAAATATCTTAATAATATATATATATATATATATATAACTACTTCATTTACTCACATAAAATTAATATACGAAAGTATAAATTTATGCGTAAACTTTAAGTATTTACTTCAAAAGTGCTGAATACGTAGGTAGAGCTAGTTAGTAAGTTATAAAATATATATGGCGAATAAGCTACACTGAATATTCCGCGTTTCATCCACTCTAGGACTCTTCAGGCTTATGCTCTGTTTATTTGCATAAGCCTGAAGAGTCCTAGAGTGGATGAAATGCGATATATATATATATATATATATATATATATATATATATATATATATATATATATATATATATATATATATATATATAATAAGTTTTGGTTTCAGTTTCACTTCAAGCTGATGCACCCAAGTCATATGGATATATTTTTTTTATTTTTGACATCGCAACTTTATAATATATAAAATCGATACAACATTATAATAATATATACGAAATCTGCAAGAATCAAAATATCATTTTTAAGCACACTTTACGACCGGGCTACGCTGGGCGTCACTGCTAGCTTAGATAAATACTTTTGCAGTTTTAACAAAAGAGATACAATAATATGCTAAACATCTTCAGAATGCCAACATCAATATATACATATGAATGAGTCTGTATAATTTCCACATGTCCTACTAATTATAATATATTATTCCAAAATGAATGCAATTTGGGGAAGGCCAAGAACGAAAAAATGGGGAGCTGGCATGTGTGAGATTTTCTATCAGGAGTAGGGGTATTCACTCGACTAGTTAAGAAATTAAAATGCTTCGGGAGTCTGGGGTTCGACTGGGCTAGAAACCGCGTGCGCCATGCTCAAGCAAAGAACGCGTAATCAATCTTAACTCCTTTGCGTACACACAAGTTCGCTACTTTAATTCACCTTACTTCAATAACCGCGGGGTGTAATCTTTTTCTATCACACCTGATCTTGACCTTAAATGTGCGCTCGAATATCCTGATCAGCAAAAAATTCAACCCCAAGGTTTTCGTTGCTACGGTCAGGATCGCCAGAAACACCATCCGTTTCTTCATGTCGCACGGCGGCCTGGCGTTGTCCATGACGTAGGATACGTTCAACAGACGAAAATGCTCGAGATCAATACCAGCCGACACCTTGTTGACATATGCCCAGTATCGCTGCATTCGAAAAAAGCATGTGCCGGCGCTTCTTCTGCTGGAGGCCCGCAATGAGGACATCCAGGCGACTCCACTAAACCTGAACTGTGTTGTATAACATTGAAGGGTACCGCATTCTGGACCAATCGCCAGATCAAGTAAAATTCAGAGTTATTAAGACTTAAACTTAGCGCCCAACTCCACTGGGAGCAGATGTCCTCTTCTGAAACCCCAACCCCTCGACAAGCGGGCTGAGTTCTTTTCTCGGAATCAGAGAAAAGTTGCTGGACTTTAAAAGCTTCTTGAGCACGGCTCGGCACTCTCTACAGAAATTGCGTATCGCCCCTCGGCCTACGACACCCCTGGACCGAATGATCAAGGGTGAGGTGGGGAAAGGTGCTATCGACCGCGGTGTTTCACACAGATTCCTCCGTCAATGCTCAACGCAGGAAAGCCAGCCTATCGACGCCTCAATGACATCATTTCCAATCTTCTCTCACATGGACCTTGAACACAATACCTCTTCCTGTCTGAAGAAGTGAAGGCTTTTAGGTATTTCGCAGGCAGAAGAACTACAACCATTTGGTAAAGAATGAAAAGGAAGACGCATGTGTCGCACACCTCCGCTCTGCCCTTTAAGGACAGTTTGCTTCGACGCTTCGATCTTTGACTGTAGCTTCGACCAATTCTTTTCAAGTTGGAGGCCCTATCCGAACAACACACCAAGGATTCGAACCGGGCCATCCGCCCGACTGAAAGGAGCTGGCAGCGGTCGAGAAAGAAAGTTTAACTGTGATAGATTATTTTACATAATCTATTCTCTGGTGGAAATGTTTTATCAATTATTCTGTAAACTAACTAGAGAATAGATTATGTAAAATAATTAATAAGAAGACAGTTAAACTTTTTTCTCGCCCGCTACCAATCTTGCAAACACTATAATAGACTCCAATTATGGTAAAATAAATAAAAAGTGCAACAATAATACAACTAAATCAGGTGAATTCAATTTGGGAAAAAATGTAACTGTAAAATACCGGACGCGTGTCCATTGGAGTATTCAGTCGAACAATAAATTTTGATTGTAAATTTCAACTTACTGTTTTAATTTTCTTTCTCTTACAATAAGCTCTACTCTCTATTGCGTATTGAGCTTTTTTATTTGGTTGGCATTAAATTTTCTGTATAAATACTGTTATTTATATTAGTTTGAAGTTTACCATTGCGTATATCAGGTAAACACTACATTCCTTTGATTTCATTAATATATATATATATATATATATATATATATATATATATATATATATACATATATATATATATATATATAAGCTGTGGAACAAATTAAATTTATGTTTTGCCGGTAAAAATAGCTGCTAAGGGATCAAAATTGAAAACTTAGAGCTTGGCATGTGTAATTCGCTAAAACTGCCCCTCTATGCATACGCAAATATACATTTATACGTTAAACATATCAGAAGAATGCATGCCCCAAGTCGAGTAAACTTAATTGTCTGAACAGAACAGTTTTGCACCACTTTTTATAATGATCTGTTTATTAGTTTAGGAAAATATCCTGTACATTGAAATCCATCTCTTTCCCTCTCTCTCACTCTTTCTTTCTCCTTCTCTTTCTCTTTCTCTTTCTCTCTCTCTCTCTCTCTCTCTCTCTCTCTGTATAGCTATAATGTATATGCTTAACTAAGAGTTATATATGTATGTATAAGTACACACACATGCACACATATAATAATAATAATAATAATAATAATAATAATAATAATAATAATAATAATAATAACCGCGCGTACGAGTATTTCTGGAATTTCCTCATCCTTATTCATTTTCTCTCCTTCTTTACATTAGTTTGTCCTCGTTTTTCACAAACACTTCCTTCCTACACCCATCCCCCTATTTTCTCCGATGCTATTCTGTCCAATGTCAATAAACCTTTTGTGTCCAGCGTGTGGTTTCGTTCTCATCCAGATTATTTGTGACGAAAACGGAAAATATGGAACATAAGATAAAAAAAAAACAGACACCATTCTATCTAGTTCAGAACTCCTCACAACGACCTCATTTAGCATTTTACCGACAAAACATCTTTTCGTTTGAATAAGTCACTGCAAATCTATTTAGTCTACAATTCAGCGGATTTAATTAGTCTTTATTGCAATTAAAAATACAGTTTTTTTTTCTGTGTGTATATATTTTTTAAACATGCTCTTGATTTAAAAGCTAATATCAATTGAACTTAAACAGACAGTTAACAGGTGAATTTATATATATATATATATATATATATATATATATATATATATATATATATATATATATATATATATATAGTAAGCAGTAATCAAAAACTGCCTGAAGACGACTGAAGAAAATCAGTTGAAAGTATTTGCAAAACAAATAAACAGATGGACGAAAACGACTACGTAACTTTCCTACACAAATTCAACCGAGGCATAAGAATGACCATTCGAAAAAATGGAAAAATTACCAAAAAAAGATCATTAAGCAAAATCACTCCGTGCTATTTAACAATATCTGTCTGAACGAAAACGTGCTGCCTAAATACACAATATATATATATATATATATATATATATATATATATATATATAGTCATCCACATACAGAACTGTTTCGTTTGACCACAACTCATGAGTGCGGCTAGACTAGCACCTCTCCCTAGCCGAAGGTTGATAGTCGGCAGTTCTATCCATCGACCCACGGGAACGGCGCCCGTAAATGTCCTTAACAAATGTCCATTTCAAACAAACCTTCGTCCACGGCTTTTATAGTGCTCAAATCGCTTGTCTTTGTTTACAAACAGCCAGCCTCGCATTTACAGCCAATTAATATATATATATATATATATATATATATATATATATATATATATATATATATATATATATTGGCGAGGCTTATAGGCTGGAGACTAAGAATAGAGAGTTGTATGTTTTAATTTCGATTCTAGTTGAAGGAACCCAAGTCAATATTGAGTTCACTTGAGCTCTAATTCACTCTTTTTTGTTTCGTTTTTGCAGAGGTGAGCGTCTATATTTATTGAGCTTGTAGTGCTAAGTGTGGTAGTCACTAACTTCTTAGAGTTTGAGTCGGCGTTCACCAATTCACAATCGGGATCTATCAATTTTTAATAACGAGGTTGCAGGTGCTGGAATCTCTAGAAGTCGAAAGTAGTAGAGTATCCACGGAACCGTTAATGATAAATTTAACGAGATCTCCGATTAACAGAAGGTTTTCACCAAATCACATCCTCACACACATAAGAATAAAAATATGAATAAGTCTGGAAAATAACAACACTTGACAAAGAAGGGAAGATCGCTGTATTAATATGAAATAACAACATTTATTTACGTGTTAGAAACATTAACTGAAAGTGTTCAAGCGTACGTGTTTTCTTGTAATGAATATTCATTACGCAAGCTTAGCTAAATAAGGATTTTATGGAAACAGCATGAAGTTAAAGATTACTGATTTTTTATGAACAAGGTTCCATACGTGGCTTAAATGTGGTCATTTTCTGATAGGAAAACAGTCATTAAATCCTGTAAGCAAATTACGTGTGTGTGTGTATGTTCATCACGTAAGAAAACAATAGTTCAAAATAACATTGTTAAAGAAGAAGGTTTAAATTCCAATTCGATATGGTAATTTTCCATGGTGAGAATTTAAAGTTTATGTGTTTGGCATGCAAATTCAAGACGGTGAATTTTAACGCCTTAACGCAAAGGTCGGAGTTATTTTTAGATCCAGTTTCGGCCGACAAGAGTAAGCTGGAACAAAACTGAAACTGATTTGATTTTCGCGGGCGATAACTTATATACAGATGTTCTCGAACATTCCAGCCTGTTTGCTGTATCACTACGCATGGAACGCAACGTAGTTCCTTAATTAATATGTGTGCGGATGACCAAATCACGATGTTGTGTTTTTGCGCGTTCTGATACCAGTTGGCGTTGAAACGATGATTGCTACGAAAAATATCTCTGCCGAAGATTTGTTCTGGCCGTATCGAGCGGTCGCTACATAACTCTCCTCCTAGACGAAAAGTCAGTCTAAGAAGGAAGAATACAAAGAGTTCACTGTGTGTATGTAGCAAAACGGAGTGGGCGCTTTATCTACCTACCAGATTTGATGGAAGTTGCAGCACCAGGCAGTACTGCGTTTTTAGGCATAGTAGTAGTTAACGAATCTCCTGAGGGTTCCGTCCATACCACTGTGCTACTATAGTCTGTATCTTCGAAAAATGCTTTATCCGGTCGATCAACGCTGATGGAGTTATGTTTGTCATTCTTATCTATCATGAAATGTTTTGGATATTTTTTAAGAACTTTGTAATAACCGAGTAGGGCGACTGCAAGCGCGTGGGTATTCCATTGTTTCTTACAAAAACATGGGTCCATGCTCGAATGTCTTGAGGTAGATGAATTGTAGTTTTTGAGACCTTGGTTCGACGTGTAATGGCCTCGACATATATTACTTCAAGCGAGACGTATAGGTATAAACTGATTTGATTTTCGCGGGGAAATACTTATATACAGATGTTCTCGAACATTTAAGCCTGTTTGCTGTATCACTACGCGCGGGACGCAACATAATTCCTTAATTAATATGTGTGCGGGTAGCCAAATCACGACGTTTTGTCTTTGCGCGTTCTGATGCTTGTGGGCATTGAAATTGTGATTGCTACGAAAATGTCTCTGCTTTATAGTTATTTTTATGGCAACTGCTCATCTGAGCTTCAATCTATGATTACCCTTTGTTAAATTTTCACGAACAACACTCGATTAGTTTCAACCACTATCAACAATTATCAACACTCTCTAATTATGCCTAATTCTAAACGCATATTCCATGAACAAGGCTTCCTTTCTTAAGCTGCCTGCCATGGAACTGGCCTGGTTTTCGGAAGAATGCAACAGAGTCGTCTTCAAGTCTAATGTAAACAAGTTCGTCCCCTTAAATAATCAAATTATACCCAATTTTCACCACTAACGATTACTGCACTGTTGTACCGGTAACCACCGTTCACTCTTTAACCCTTATACTTGCGTGGCCTTTAGGTCTTGATAAGTGGTGGCATCCTTGTAAAAAACTCGAAAGTGCTTGTAATTTCTTTTAAACTCGTAACGTCAGAAAAAATCGTCCCGTTACTTGTATTATAAAATTATGAAAACTGGTCAACACAAGTTGTTGAAAGGCGACATAAAAGTATCGTATTAAAATTTGATATCCGACACTGAGTGAAAACAAAATTGTGCGCTTCTTGATCGTAGTTCAGATTAAGTTTTATAATACTAGGATGGTTTTCTTGTGTTTCGCTCGTTTTTGTATATTGTAGTGTCATCGCAATAGTATTCAGTTATAACTGAAAAAAATGATTAAATAGATATTGGATATGCATAACACGCACTGATATATTTGTTATCGAGATTAAAAAATGGCTATAGTTTCACACGCTATATGCCCCGTATAAAAAACTATCTTGCGTGGTATCTTTTCTTCGTGATGAAGTTAGTCAGTACGAAAGCATTAATAGCACAGCATGCTTCCAATTAAATATAACTTGCTATCTACGTATATAAAGACGGCGGAATTATGAAGTAACGAATGATAGAATCGTGAATCGTTAATAATCGTTGGTAATTCGAGTATAAAAATGCTATATGCAATAAACCAAACTATGTGTAAATATTGTTTTCAAATAATCGATATCAAACTATTCTCAAGTCTATATAGAAAGTGATTCCCTCTAAAACACTACCATAACCCCATAACCCCCCCCCCAAATCATCCAATTCTAATGGATTGTTGTCATGGTGAGTTCTTTTTTTTTTTTCGAAGTCATAAAAATTGGTTGCTGTTTATAATTTTATTCCTTAAAATTAAATTATGGTCTTTCAAATTTGTAAATTTTATGCAAACTTAGAACATTTCAAAATAATTCAAAATTGAACTTGACTTAGGAGGAGATAACGAAAATATTTAGCAAGATCTGTTTTTATGTTCAAACATTTTATTGTTCGTCATAAAGTTTTGTAAAAAAAACTCTTGACTGTTCAATATGCACAAGTTTTAAAATACTTTATGAAATCAATATTCCTCATAATTATGAAATAAATTTTCTCAAAAAGATTGAAAAACTTTGATTTCCATCATATTCATTTTCTTGTGAATCCAAATAAATAGTGCATTTAGTGCCTTAAAACATGGCATTCTTTCTAGCGTAAAATCGGATTCTAGGAACAACTGTTTCTTTGGGATGGGGATATTTACTGTTGATACAACAGACACAAAGTAAAACTAATGAACACATATTTAAGGAAATTGCTAAAATTCTAGAGACTTCCAGTCTGTAATGGAATAGGGCCGTAACTGGTTGGTGACGTTCAATGCTGCCAAGATTAAGATTATTTCCTTTAAAGAAACCTTCTCAACCACTGAATGCCATGGCTAATGATACACTGCCTGAAAGTACTTCACTCAAGCTCCTAAACTTAACATTCGCAGAAAACATAAATTGGAACAAATACATTGAGGCAATTGCCAATGCTTCTGCTAAAATACTACTCACACCTGAGAGTATCCTGTGTCTCTACAAGGCCACGGTTAACTGTTTGAGTACAAAATAACATCAAAACGCACACGATAACATTTTATCTAATCAGAATAATCAGTCAAATAACTTTAAAATTATCGTTAAGAATTAAATAAAATCAAAGCACACACGACAACATTTTTCTTTCTTATTAGAATAATCATTTTAAATGCTTCCAAGTTATTATCAAATATAAATTACAGATATATTACAATCTCCCCATCCTTGTGCGGAGGCGATCTACGTTCCTTGCCATTCGGAGGATCGTGGGGCATCATGTCATCCCACATTTAAATCTCCAGTCTGCGATCTGTTAGTGCACTACTTTGATTCGTGGCTGGACTGACCACATTTTGGACAGATCGATCTCAGGTTCCGAAACTTTTTCTCCCAGTTTTCTTCTGTTTTCGACAGCGTTCACAGCAGGGTTTTACCGACTATTCTTGGTCGGGACGTTTTAACACGCTGGCGATCTTCCACAACATTCTCTGGAGCAAAATCAAAATCTAGGGCCTCCTGCAATTTCAGCGGACTGTCCTTAGAGACATATGACCTAATGTCTCCGCCCACCAACGCTTTTCGTAAGTAAAGGAAAGGCTATCACTGCTAAAATTAAAATTCTCGCTGCCAGTTCGGGCATCTCTTCTCCAACCCGCATCCAAATCGATCCTCTCACCAGGGAACTCTTTTACTAGTGATGACCACAGCTGCGCCCAGGGCAGTCGAGGGTTCTCCTTAAGTTTGCGCTCGATAGATCGTGATACTAGACTGCCAACCGCTTCATACGCCCCCAAAGGTGACCAAAGTTCGTAATCGTCTAGAAGATCTGTAACAGGCCGAAATACTGCGTGACGATGAAGGTTATCAAATGTGACCGTTCATGATCGTTCTCAAGTCAGGGTGAATCCTGGTCACAGCATCAATGTAACGGGGACTCAGATCGTATCCCGACAAACGGTACCCAAACGTAACTGGTAAAGACCGATTATGGAGTTCCAAAGGGCCATATCCTGGTCACTAAAGCACCAATATGACGGAGTAAAGACTGAAGTGTTCACCGGTACATAAGTGTAGTCCTAGGTTATTACCCGCTTGGAACACCCAAGAAAGTTTTAGCGTAGTCTTGCTCGCTTATATGATGACCGGGTTGATGCACGGTTCCTCTATTCCTTGCTCCACCAGGAGTCTGTAGGAAAAAGAACAAAATTTAAAAAAATAATAATAAAAAGTATTGGAAAGAAAAAAAAACAAAGCGAACAACTCACAGTCTCTGGGAAATATGTGTGCCTCGGGCCACAGTCCGCACACATTAGTTTTGTTGTGCTTTTTCCCCTGTTTTCTATCTCCTTAAAGAAATCAACTCAAATGGATGTCATTCGTTTGTTATTGAGCCACCAATCTCGTAGGCAATAATAAAATTAGTCGTAAGTCCTTATTTTTACAAAGAGTAATTATTAAATAAAGTCTTGATTACAATAGTTCTTATTTTATATAAAAATATATAAAATAAATATATGCGATTTCCTTTTTTTTAACAACACAGCATGCGTGAACATATGACAATACGACCGATTGCTTCTGTTTTCTCTTTTCATCCTTCTCTCTCTCTCTCTCTTTCGGTCAGTGGGCGGAGATTCGGTCAGATTCACCTCATTAAAGTCTTTAAATATCAGCTCTCAACTCCTCAACTCTCAACTTGCAAAAACCCGCTCGGCACACCTTCTTATCGTAAGGTAACGAGTGCGTTCAGAGAAGGTCTGGATTTTCATTTAGCCAATCTATCTCTATAGCGTTTAAATTGAATTAGCTCTGATTAGCTAAAGTGGTAAAATCACCTGTGCATATTAATCAAGTAAATTTCCATCATGAATTTCTCACACAAGAAAACTCTGAAACCTTGGCCTCGAGTTCATATCACATTCATTACTAAGTCGTTTCCTCAAGCATCTAGGGTTAACGTTTACAGACAACATGAATTAAAACAAATACATCCAGGCAACTGCCAATGCTCCTGCAAGGAAGGTGGGCTGGGACGAGGCTTTCATTTAGCCAATCTTTTTTCATGGCGTCCAAATTGAATTTGCCCTGTTTGGCTCAATTAGTAAAATAACCTGTGCATATTAATAAAGTAAATTTTCATCATAAGTTTCTCCGATAGGAAAACTCTGAAACCTTGACCTCGGATTCATATCCGAGACAAAACAATCGGACATATTACTATACGGCATGTAATGGTTTTCTTTCAGAAAACAATATTATTATTATTAAGTATTAGTATCAATCCCTTAATTCAGCTGAAATTATTTTTCCTTCTTTTTGTTTGTGTCAATAACCAAACAAATTGAATCAGCAAGATAACCGAGGGTTGTCCGGGATTGTTCGGATAATAAATTCATTTATTCTAATTTAATCGTTACTGGTGTAATTTTTTTACCATTACTGATGGTTGGGTAACATAATTGAAATATATTGATATGGTTTATTCCGTTTACGGTATATTAACTTTTTGGGAGTTAATGTTGTGGCGCGTGGAATTAGCTTTAGTGCTATTTATTTCCTTGTACTCCATTTCATGTACGAAAAAAGTCGCCTTTAAAGAAAAGACGACTTTAAGCTTAAACCCAGCCTCTAAAAATCAACATAGATTAGACCATTCCTGTAATTACCTCGTTCATGTGGATTGCAGTGTAATACTGAAGAGGTTCACCATTCCAGGTTTTTCCTTCTTAAAGGTAGTGTATTGCAAATCGTCTAAGGCGTCTTTACCGATGAATGCTTACGGGACTGCCCATGCACTTCTTGCAGGTCAGAGTGCCTCTCCTCGGAAACGCTGACTTTTCAATCCTACTTTCCGACACTAGTGTCACAGTTCTTGCAGTGGGAGAGAACTAAATACGCTTCAAGTATAAGCCCAAATTTACATACAAAAGTTAAATACAGAATTAATGCAGGAGGCATATTATTTTTTGTGAGCAGCTTTTTGCATTATCATTAGTTGAATAGTTTTTCATTTAAAATGATTTTATCTCAATCAAAATACAAACTATCAAAGTATAACTACAAATCGTCATATTTTGTATTATTTAGATTTAGCTGCAAGAATTCTGATTTAAAATGTGAATTGTCCCTTGTTTCTTTTACTCGAATAGCTTTAGTGACAAAATGTATATACAAACGGTGTCATTAGTGTTGCGTTCTTGACTGTGTGCCATACATGCAAACACCAAGCTGCCATAATCATTGCAGAAACATTAAGCTTCACAAATGCCTTGCTTGCTGGTCATCCCTCTTGTAGAGCCGACGTGTGATCCATCAAAAAAGAGGGAACGTTATAAATCACTGACCAGACAAAGAGAGCCAGAGAAAGATCGAAATCATTAATTAGTTATATCTTTTCAGCCCATGATATTTTCAGTCTGACGCCCACGCATGCTTCCAAATCGACTCTCTTTTCTATTAACGTCTTTCTGATACATATATCCGTTTCTGTACATTCTCTCAGCTTAAGCAATTTTCAAATCGGGACTATCAAGTTGATCTCTCTAACCTTTCAGTGGTTTTAATTTCCTGTGATTTACAACTAACTAAATTATATACTAGAGTATCTAGCTGCTTAATGGCTGACAGATTCTAACAGTTGTTCATTTGGAATTGATGCGTGTTTTGATAGACATTTATTTTCAGTCGACTTTATCACTTTTCATGTTTAGTTCTGTTCGATATGTTTTACACTCAAGACTCAGATTTCAAAGGTATTTGCCTTTTAAATATTCGAAACAGAACTTCTAATATTGATACTCTTTTGGGATTAATACTAAGCTTCGCTTTTAATGTAAAAATAATATTAGAATTATATTTAAAAACAAATTTACATCATAATTATAACGATGACCGATGTTCTTAAGAAAATGTTCTTTAGCAATTAAAATGACATTTTAAACATACGTGACAGACCGACCAACGGACGAATAAATTCTATTTGAAGAACGCTATTTCGAACTTAAATGTGACATGCCAGCAAACAAACTTAAGTGTGACAAACGCGCCCACAGACAGAAATATAGAAATGCTTAGATGCATTTCTGAATTATTTCTGAAATGTTCTGAAATATTTGATTTAATAAATAAAATTAAGTTGGTCACATTTTCAAGTCAGGCATAATTAGCAATGCATAGATATTTGATTCTTCCTAGCCAATTTTATTTATTATCGTTGTACCATGTTCTTTGTAATAAAAACATTCTCCTAATCAGTTTATCTCAGATTAACATTTACTTATTAATATGAACAGTTGATTTTACTAATTGAGCCAATCAGGGCGAATTCAATTTTGATGCTATGAAGATAGATTGTCTGAATGAAAACCCAGACTTCGTCTGTATCCACCTTCGTCGCAGGAGCATTGGAAATTGCCTTGACGTATTTGTTCCAATTCATGTTGTCTGTGAATGTTAACCCTTCGTGCTTGAGGAAAGTACTTTCATTATGATAAGTTTTTACCAGTTGAGAGTTGAGGAGTTGAGAGTTGAGATTTGGAGAGTAGAATGAGTTTAGTCTGAACGACCCCTCACCCACGCTATATCCCCCGCTTACTGACCGAAAGAGAGGGATACCAAGGAGAAAGAGGAAACAGAGACAGTCGGTCGTCGCAAAGTTTTTTTTACATCATCTTCAACTTTCCTCGACAATTAAAAAATAAAAACGAATGGAATTACATCTAATTATTTTTTAAGATTAAAACAATCCGTTACAGTTTGGTAATCATTTATTTCAGCTAATAAATTAACCATGATAATACTTATTCTAAATCCTATTAAAAATATGTAATATTTTATTAGAAAAACATACGTAAAAAAAAGTAAAACGAGATTTATAAATCCGATAGATTTGCAAATCTAAACAATTTCGGGCAACGCCGAGTCGGGTCAGCTAATAAGTAATCAAACGATAGCGAATGCAAACAAATTAAAGATGAATTTGTTCCGCTCTGTGTTCTGATAATTTATATGTCAGTATTCTATGTTTGAATGGATAAAAGAGAAAATTTAAGATGTGTCGTTGTTGCTCTTTGTATGCTGTCTTTGTATGTTGGTTAATGTTAAAATAAGAACAGAAGGTGGTGAATGGAGTGGTGGCAGATGATGAATGATGGGAGTCGATGCGTATATGTTCCGCCATGATGAGCATTGTTATTTTACAGGTGGATTAACAACATGAAAAGACAAGCCTCGTGATGAATATGATTTACAATGAAGACAGAAGAATTACCGTTCATGTTTTTACAGATTCAAGAAAAAATACACGATGTACAAGGTGCCTTCATTAAGTTTCCAGACTTTTTGTACAGGCATTTAAGATTGTCGCAGACTCTTGAAAACTCAGTATGTTATTGCTATACATCTTTGAGATAACTGATCAATTTTTATGATTTCAGGTTCAAATGAACAGTACAGCAGGAATTTGAATACACCCTACAAAAGCCTGATTCTCACAGCTGGTGGATTTCCAAAATTTTAATCTGGACATGAGGATACTTTAGAAGATATGCAATAAAATTATGTCTTAATCTTGGAAAATGTCACATGTATGGAATGCTTCAGACTGCTTATGAACCATCTTGCATGAATCAAGCATAAGTTTTTGAATGGCATAAAAGATTCAAGGAAATCAGGGAGTCTTTGAGGAATAATGAGAGGTGTGGAAAGAGTACGAATATCAGAAAACCAGAGTTGATTGACCAAATAAAGACTTTCATGGTTAAGGATCGTCGTGTATCTATAAAGATAACTGCACAGCTTGATGTTAGTGTCGGAACTGTAAAAAGAATTATTCGCAAAGAACTGAAGATTTGCGCAAAGTTTGGTCCAAAGGTGCTCAGAGAATATTAGAAAGAAAGACATGTTTACTATCAATAAAAATGCCTATACGAAAAGTCTGGAAACTTATTGAAAGCGCCTCGTAATTCTTACAGTTATGGATCATGGAAACGAACGTACTACGAACTGGGACGAGAAGGAGAAAGATGTAAAATTAGTTTATAGCAATATGGATAAACAGGTGAACGTGTTGATAGAAATATCGGCACAATAAAACTGGACTAATACATTTCGGTGGATAAGTTCGACGACATTCGTTCGAAAAAATTTTGTTACTGAATATTTAAAAAATAAATTATAAAACCTGCGTGATTGTTTTTTTTTTTTTTTAAATTAATTAAGATATTGCGTTTATTGAGATATTCATATCTAAAAATAGAGGATTTCAAAAATAATCATTTCATGGAGAGTATTTTTAAATGAATGATCTCAAATTTCCTCGGATGTTTCTATTTTTTCAATTAACTTCCAAAGTTTAAAAGATTTTACAGTCAAGTGCGAAGGCAAAAACTGTCGCGGAACCTATTGTTCTTACATTATTTCACGAATCCTTTTTCTTTTCTTCTCCAATAATCGTGAAACTTAATGTGAATTCCTGGCGCCATTTTTCTATCATTAGTCACTTTATTACAGTTGTTAATTTATCTCAATAAACAACTCCCCGAAGTTGGGCTATCATAAATAGGTTCATTTTACAAACATGTATACACTATACACATATACATATCTTTAATTAACAAATTATGCTTTCGAGTATAAACGGTGTGTTTTAATCTAGCCTGGCGGCTGATTTCAACTGTTTAGTTAATTGGG
>NC_136493.1:86876622-86891622 GCF_053919585.1 Euprymna scolopes
ATATATATATATATATATAAGCCTGACGAATCCTATAGTGGATGAAACGCAGAATATTCAGTGTAGCTTAATCGCCATATATATTTTATAAATTACTAACTAGCTCTACCTACGTATTGAGCACTTTTGAAGTAAATACTTAAAGTTTACGCATAAATCTATACTTTCGTATATTAGGTTTATGTGAGTAAATGAAGTAGTTATATATATATGTTTGTAAACAAACAAACAACGAGCTTCGCATTTTTTAGCCAATTAAGTAGCGAGAGATTATTTACGACAGTGCTCTACCCAAAGAGGCGGGCTTAAAATATATTTGTAGTCATCGACATACAGTCCTGTTTCGTTGTATCACAACTCATCAGTGCCGCTAGACTAGCATCTCTCCCAAGCCAAGGATTGAACCTAGAACCGTCGTGTTGACAGTCGGCAGTTCTCCCACTCGACCACAGCAGGGACGCCCGCAAATAACTCGTCGGAATGTCTATTTAAATAGACATCCGCCACTATTACAGTGCTCAGACCGCCTGTTTGTAAACAAACAAACAACGAGCTTCGCATTTTTCAGCCAATTAAGTAGCGGGTGAGATTATTTACGACAGTGCTCTACCCAAAGAGGGGGGGCTTAAAATACATTTGTAGTCATCGACATACAGTCCTGTTTCGTTGTATCACAACTCACCAGTGCCGCTAGACTAGCATCTCTCCCAAGCCAAGCCATATATATATATATATATATATATATATATATATATATATATATATATATATATATATATATATATATATATGTTTCCCTTTATGTACTCAGTTACAGTTTTCTGTTCATTACTATATTTCTTATTTCTATTTGGGTTTGTGTTATTACTACTATTAGTAAGAGCAAAGCGAAAAGTTGACGTTAATATGGTGATGAACGAAGTATAATAGCACCTTGATGCCATTACGGCGCGGGAGAAAATATTCAGTTTTGAGGAAGGTGTACTTTGTAATGTCGAAATTGTGGTTCCAGATATAAATCGCAAATAAGGAAATGAATAGTCAGAGACGAAAATTAATATAAGGTCGATTAACAAAGAGGAATTATGAAATGGATCTTTATAAACATTTGGGATCTGGCACATGTCCCTTTTTTATTGTGACACTCCGCGCCGTTTTATGCATAGATGAGTTATTAAACTGGTCCAACGTATAACGTCATGTGTCATTGAGTTTCTTTGACCTAAATCCTTTTTTAGCATATAAAGGATATATTAGTCGAGTTATTGATTATCGGGTAGCTAATCTTTTGCTTTAAGGTGATCAGTTATTATTAGAATATTATTCGGTCGATGATATTGATGCTTTACAGATGTTGTGATGCTTACCTTACGGATAACAAATAACTCTTCCACTTACTATAAAGACAGAGAGAATATGTATCTCGATGTTATGCACGAGCCATTCACACTTGGCAGTCGGACTGACGTATTATGTTTTTCTTCATTTGTTTATTTGCTTTTCTGTTTAATATATTTTGTTTCCCCTAAATGCCAGCTTTGTTCCCCCCCCCCGCCACGTGTGGGACCAGGCTGGAACAAGAAACAATAAATTAGATTAAATTATTTTGAAGATCGGAATACAGTCTTTACAAACGGTTGATGATAATGTCTACAATTTAATTGAACGGCAGTTTGAATGTTGATGAAATATAAATGTAGTGTTATAGATTCTCTTCGGACACCCTAATCGTAATTCTTTTTATTATTATTATTATTGTTTAAAAGGGCAGTTTATCTGGATATATGTGAGCTTTTTGAACCAATTCATTGTTTGTAGAATGTTCGCAATGTGGAAGCAGACATATGTGTTAGAAGCGCGCATATGTTAAATTCATGACACCTTGTGCGTATACTACATTTGTTAGTGTGTGAATATGTGTATGTTTTTGTGTGTAAGTTGGGTTGTCGTTTGCTTCTGCGCGTTAGAGTTGAGTATGCATTTGCTTCCGCTGACCTAGTAAGAGATGAACATAATGTCATGCATGCTGGGTGTCTTGTCTCTCTCTCCTCTTTAGTTTTGGAGTGCTGGTTTTTATTAGAAATTAGCATTTCACATCGCAAAAAGAACTGTTTCGATTGATCGTAAATCATTTTCATAGTGTAAAAATTTCGAGTTAACACCTTTATACAAAATTATTTTTGATTTCATGGACGATAAAAAGGTAAGAGTAGGAGGATAAATTGAGGAAAGGAGGATAATATCTTACAGAAGCAAGTAACATTTTACCCTCCATTGTTACAATTTCTACCTGTCCTTATTATCACGTGAACAGTTCCTTCCGTTTCTATCGAACTGGGTTAATGGAGGGGTAGTTTTAAGAACACCCGTCAAGTTTAAAAATTATATAATTATACGCGGCTCTATCCACCGATCTATCACGCTTTAATCTGAAATAACATGTGCATTGCTAAATATATAGATTGAATGGCCGCATCTTATTTTAGGTCTCCGTTATATATTGGAACTCTACGTTAGTATATAGCGATTATGTTAACTAGTATGAATTTCGACGAAAATTACATGATATATGTCAGAATAACGTGGCGACAAACGAAAATAGATCTACATGCAATTGTGACTCAATCACATGTGATAGTCGAAAATTACATCAGTAACGGTTAAATTAGAGCTAGTTTTGAGCAGTTGAGAGTTGAGTCTGGACGCCTCCCCACCTACGTACCCCCTCCCCCGCTCAATGACCGCAAGACAGAGAGAGAGATAGAGATATATAGAGAGATGGATGGATAGATAGATAGATAGATAGATAGATAGAGAGAGAGAGAGAGAGAGAGAGAGAGAGAGAGAGAGGAAACAGAGATAATAGCTTGTCGCAAAAGTTTTTTGGGGTAACTGTTCACACATGCTGCATTGATGAAAAAAAAAAAGAAGATCGCATATATATATTTTTTTCATATCTGTAAAATAACAAGTGTATTTAATAATTAATCTTTATAAAAAAAACAAGGACTTACGACCGGAGTTATTTTATTGCTGTCTACGAAACTACGGAAAGTGACTCAATAACAAACGAATGCCATTCATTGAAGTTGATTACTTTCAGGAGATAGGAAACAGGAAAAGAAGGTCAGCCAACCTAGTGCCAGTGGAAAGTGGCCCGTGGCACGTGTATTTTCATGGAGATTCTGAGTTGTTCACTTTGTTTTCTGCTTTTTTTTTTCAATATTTTTATTATTTCTTTTTCTTTTTTTAAATTTTTTTTTGTTTTTCTACAGACCACTGGTGAGACAAGGAATACAGGAATTGCGCATCCACCCGGTCATCGCATAAGCGACCAAGCTATTGAACTTTCTTAAGTGTTTGTAAATCGGATTTACCTAGAATTACACTTATGTACTAGTGAACAGTACGTCCTCCATCCCTTACAATTGGCCCCGTTTGACCAGGATATGACCATTGAATGGGATACGACCGATGTTTTCATTACGTTACACAGCTGATGTGATTGAAGCGGCGGATCAAGAGTTACCTCCCTGGACAAAACGCACTAGAGATTCAGGTGTCGAATGATATGGCATAAAAATGACTTCACATTTTAGGAGGTGGGGTAGAATTTCGATCCGTCGGAGAGAGGCGACATATGTTTGAAAATGTAGAGAGAATCTAACGAATGTTACTTCTGTCCCTCTCAGTCCCAAATAAAAGAACAAATAAGAAGGAATTAATTTTAGATTAGGTAGTCTCTCCCCATTGTGAACAAACTTTCTCTCAACAGTAAAACCTTTGAAATCTCCGCAAGTCTCCATTATGTTTCCATGCATGTGTAAATTCGTCTTGAGTTAAATAGAAGATCAACTGTCACATGGGATCACGGCGCACGCATGGAAAAGCGACGGAGAAGTAAGACCAGCAACTGCTCAACTTACGTAAAAAGACTTTGTTTTATTGATTGTCTCTGAAAAACGTAAATGTGCACCCTACACGTTTGTGAGAACATTACGCGCGAACGGTTTGTGTGACGTTTGAAAATATTACAGAACCTTTCCGCCAGTCAGTTTGTCATGTTCTATTGTCAAATAACATTTCCGTTAGTCTGTCACACTTAAGGTTTTAAGTATCACTTTATACGCGTCCATTCATTACTATTAAAAGCTATGTCTGTCGGTCTGGCACATGATTTTGTAATAGGATTTTAATCATTTAACATTCATATTGAATTTTTTATTATTGTCTTAAAAGCATTTATTTTCTTTTATAGATTAACTAGCACGGCTATCCGGCGTTGCCTAGGGGAAAAGTAACGTATTTATATTAAAACGTCTATTTCTCTACATATTTCAATCCATTTCTCTATCTGTCTTCCCCTCACCTGTTTTCCTGTTCTCCTCCCGAATCCCCCTGTTCTCCTCCGCCCAGCCCATTCCTCTCTCCAGATGAACATACACGCAGGCAACTCTTTTTTATATAATTGATTTTTCGAGTAATGAATCTGCAATTTCTTTCCAAATTAGTTCATAATAACGCTATAAAAATCGCCCTCCCTCCGACGTAATATGGCCCAGTTGATTACCAAAGAATCAATATACATATACATTTTTTAATTTTACATATTATTCATCCAGGGCAACGCTGATCAAGAACATACCAATTTTCTGGGTGCTTGTTTTGTACGTGTTTTTATATTTTTAGCTGAACATATAAGCATACATACAGGCAACTGCGGTTTATACAATAGATAATCTAAAAAAAAAAAAAACCAATAACCTGCTACAGAGATAAGGTCGTGTGCTAAACCAATGAATAACGGCATTAAAAAATCTTTACGATAACCTGATCCACAGACGAATCTAGAAGAGTGATCTATTTTTATGGGTCGCTTTTTTCCCGCCTTTCTTTCATGTCTTTTGTTTCTCATCGCGAAAAAAAAAAAAAACAATAGAAATTTTATTCTTATTATATTGATGTCGTTTTCTTTCATTTTATTGCAGTTTTCGAAATATTAATAGAAACCATTAATATGTGATCACGTGGGATAATCTCTGAAGCAACGTATCTCTTACAAATATTGCATTTCTATGTCTGTTTGAAGTGGATTTGTTATGAAAACGGAGAGATTAGAGTGGTCGAGTGAATAACGACACGGGCTGACGAACTAGGTGTCTTAAGTTCGAATCCAGTTCGTTCAACGAAAATCACTCTCACTTAGGATGTTGGAAACTTCCATATGGTTGCTCACGTAATCCCCGATGTATTTTTAGGAAGAAGACTAGTAAATATCGGGGAAATAAATGGCAATAATAAAATCTTTGGATTAATACGATGATGATGATGATGATGAAAATGGAATAGCTGAAAAGACATATTTAAAAGACATAGCTACATATCTAGCAAACGAAGCTATTAAACCTTACATGGTGATATGGAACAAGAAGGAGAAAGAAGCAACCTTAGTAGAAGTTAGTGTCCCCCAATGATGCTGGGTTGAACGAGGCTGGGAGGGAAAACATTACGAAACGCGAAGACCTTATGTACGACATGAAAAGAAACTGAAACCTTAGGAAAATATTTATCATTCCAGTAATTACTGGGGCAACAAAACACATGAAAAAGAATTTAAAAAACAATCCGGCAAATATACTCGGTGAACCAAGTGCAAGAAAGATACAAACAATTACACTTAAAAGGAGTGGCTAGAATTTAAAAAAGATCTCTTCTAAGGAATGTATGAAATAGCAAATGAATGTCTGACATTCGATAAGATGTTCCACCCCCAGCTAGAATAAAGTGATAAAAAAAACATTTTTAAGAAGAGAGAGAAAACATATTTCTGAAAGCCTATATGAAAATGAAAAGAAATTGGTATTATATGTTTCTTCTGTTGATAATAAAGAAATAAGATATTTAGAAAAATAAAAATAAAAAAGCATTCTCTGTTCGTCGCTAACATTTGTTACGTAATTTCGTGGTGTCCGTTTCATTTACCGGATGTCTTAGAACGGACATAACAGAAATCAGAGAATGTGACGACAGCAGAACTCGGCTGCAACTGTCGTAATTAAGATGAGAGAAGGAGTTATCGTGGCTTACAACTTCTACTCATGTTGGCGTAGCAGTGTGCAATATGTAGACAATACACACCGGCGCATTTTTCACATACGATTTTGGTTAGAAAATGATTACGTGTTTCCTTGTTTTTTTTTTTTTTTTTTTTTTTTTTAAGGTTTGATTCTTTATTTATTAAGGGTCATTAATTTTCCGTTAACCATCAGTTAATGGGCTACAGTTACGCTTGCACAATTTCTGTTTTGTATAGAACATTGATTTCAGCAGATTCAATACCCGGAAGCATCGTATGGATATTTTTTATCGGTATACGTGAAAGAATATTTCAGTGGGTAACACATATAATCAATCCAGAAACGAAATGAAATATATGCAGAGTTGCGTCCCTTTCGTATTCATTTTTTTAAAATTCAATTTGCTGCATTTCTTTTTTTCTCATATCATGTACACAACTAAAGATGGCAACAACGTCTCTTCAAAAGATTCTGTCGTTTTTGATGATTTTTTTAAGAAAGCTTATTGAAGCAGTAGATTTAACATATCTTATCGGAGCAGAAGATACCACAAATTTGATTGAGGCAGTCGATTCTCACAAATCTTACTGTGGCAGTAGACTGCCCGAAGCTATTACAGATGGAATATAATCGAAGTTTTCATTATCCTAAATCACCAGGTTGACAAGAAAGTTTTTGTGGTTTTTAAGTTTTAAATTCACATGATCTCAGATCAAACAAAAATATATTGATCGAAATAAGCACCTTCAGAATCAACACATTTTTACCAACGCAAAACAAGTGTATTTGTGCAAGTAACGTAAAAATCTTGCGTTCTGGAGGTGATAAAGTAGCTGAAGGCGTTTTTGATAACGTTTACGTTTTTTATGCACATTCCAAGCAGAAAGTTATCGAGAGAAAAGGGGTAGTGGGTAGGCGAGAGGTCGGGAAAGTATGGCGGATGAGGCAGAGTTTCGTAGCCAAATTCGTTTAACTTCTCCAGGGTCGGTTTAGAATTAGGCCTTTCTGTTGACTAATGTTGGGTGTTGTTGCCGAAGTTTCTGATGCATTTCATCCGTTTGTTGACAGTACTTCTCTGCCGTAATGATTTCGCCTGAATTCCCAAAACTGTAATAGATGAAATTGATCGCAGACCAACAAACAGTCAGCATGACTTTCTTTTGGTGAAACTCTGGCTTGGGGAAATGTCGTGGAGCTTCGTCAGGCATTCATTGAGCGTTGACATTTTTCTAACTTTACAAATTTTGACGTTTCTGAATTTTTGAGATGAGGATTGGTTATTTGTATTACTATTATTTATCGGACTGCATCTTGAGTGTGATATTAACAACGTTTCGGTTGATATAGCCTCCGACCTTCTTCAGGTGTATCTTGTCGAACTCGGGAATGTTTCTATCGAACTCAATGAATGCATTTTTATTGGTTCAGGTGTTTTTATAAGTTTTTTAACGTTAAAATCTGAAGAGTACTTGACTAAATATGCAGCAGTAACAATTTTTAGACGCAATACGAAACAATATTTAAATAGGTACCGTTTGAAAAGTAATAAATTATATATATATATATATATATATATATATATATATATATATATATATATATATATATATATATGCTGTGTGTAAGGCTATATACAGGGTATCGTAGCAAAATCCAATTAGACGGAATTTCGAGCGGAACCTTTTATTTACTTCACGGGGGTAGCATGCTCTTGTTCTGTTAGCCATGTCTGGATAGAGGTCCTAAGTCATTCGCAAATGTATATTTCGGTTGCCCACACTGAGGCTTGAACCTTCAGGAGAATATCACTTTTACAATTGCTTTTTCTCAGTACTCCAACCACTGCGCCTTGCGGACAATTCTAGTATGAATTTTAGGAGCCTTAAACCTATTTTTATTTCTAGTTGTAAATATCACTATTTATTACTAATTATTACTATATATTAATGTATATCTATCTCTATACTTATTACTTGTATGTATTAATTTGTTTTTGTTTTTTTTTTTACTTATTATCTATTGTTTATAATTACTGGTTCCCATATTGTATTGAATTCTATACTTAGCAGTTGGTTATTCACCAACATATGTGCTGCTTCTTTCAGTCGTCTTACTCTCCACCGTTCCTCTCTGTCTATAATTTTTACTTCGTCCCATAGCGGTAGATGGTTTCCCTTTTCTTTCCAGATATGAGCAGCTATACCTGACTTTTCAGTCTCTCCACATGCTACGGCTTTTCGATGTTCTTCTAACCGTACTTTCAACGGATGACACGTTTCACCTCCGTACAGTTTTCCACATTTACATGGGATTTCATATACACAGTTCTTAGTTATGATTTTTTCTGTAGGGGGCTTGACTCTCACAAGCTGTTTTCGGAGAGTTGAATACTGTCCTGATGTCATATGGATTACATATTCGTTGAGGTTTTTCAAACAAGCCCTTCATATATGGTATATAAACTGTGGTGAGTTTCTGAGTTTGTGTCCTTTTGTGTTTGGCGCAGATTTCTTGGAGTTGATGTCATGCTCTCTGGATAGTTGATTTAGCTGAGTGTTTCTCTTAAACTGTCCATCTCCTATTGATACACACTGATGTTACTACATATTGCATTTTCTCGGTGTTGTAAGCAACGAATGATTCATTTCTTTACATTATATGGATGGTGGGAGTTGTAGTTTAGATAATGTCCAGTGAAAGTTGGCTTTCGGTATACAGATGACATAAACCCCTGACCTGTGCGAGTTATCATCACATCTAGGAACGATAATTTATTGTTATTTTCTTTTTCCATTGTGAACTGTATAGTTGGACGGATCAAGTTCACATGGTCTGGTAACGTTTGAAAATCTTCCTGATGGGGCCAGAGTATGAATGTGTCATCTACATATCGCAACCACATTGTTGGTTTTAGTGGTGTTGATCCTGATGCCATTTCCTCAAAGTATTCCAATTATGCATTGGCCAGTACCAGAGACAATAATGATCCAATCGCCAGACCTTCTTTCTGCCGACATATATCAGATTCCATCACAAAGTATGTACTTTCTACACAGAAGGTCAACATCTCCATTATATTGTCAATTGGGATGCAAGTGCGTTCTTTCAGTGAGGCATCCGATGTCAGCTTATCCCGTACCACTGTCAGAATCTCATCAGTGGGTACTTTCGTGAACAGACTCACTACATCTAGACTCACTATCTGGTTGGAATGAATGGGATCATTTTTTTTATTATTTCCATGAGGTGAGCTGAGTTCTTGACGTATGATGGAGATTTGCCGATGATTTGGGTTGATTATATCTACCAGAAATCGGCTCAATGGATGGCATGCTGAACCTCGGGCACTGACAATGGGTCTTAATGGAATACCGTCCTTGTGAATCTTAGGTAGGCCGTATAGGTGTGGTAGCTTGCTATAATGTTGTACTAGCTGTCTGTATTTTGTCGGTGGTATAAAATCCTTGTTCTTACTGAAGATCTGTGAGCTTCTTTTCCATTTTCAGGATCGGATTCTTTTTCAGTTTATAGTAGCCACTATTCTACTAAATCTGCCAATTTCTTGGAATATTCTACTCTATCCGGTTCCATTGTAGCATTGCCTTTGTCTGCTGGTAGTATTATCATATCATTGTCACTGCGTACGGACTTGATAGCCAATACTTCTTCATTTGAGAGGTTCGGTTTTGGAGGCTTTGAAGTTTCAAGTGCTTGTCTCACTTTCCACCTTAGTTCATCTCTTTGTGCTTGGGTTTATCATATCTAAGTATGGAATCCGCTTTATGGTTGTAGTGAACTTGAGACCCTTGTTTAGCACTGATTCCTTTGACGTTTACTTTGGTTGGCTCTTATTGGTGAATGGACCTGGAGTCTTACGTCCTTAGCTTTTAGATTTTCCAATTGCTTTATTTGGCGAAACTTAACCTCCTTAAATTCTTTCTTATAGGGTATTCTTGGATGCGGGTTTTGTCATCAATCTGAGATACACTCTTCAGGAATGGGGTAAGGTTGTTTGAAATTTCGATCTGTAATTGGTGTTTCTTCAACCGAATGTTGTAGATTCTATTTCGAACGATGCCCTACTTCGATCTTTTGTGTCTGTTTAGAGCTGATTGGTAGTTTCAATGTATATGGTGGTACTGATGGTACTAGCTTGAGATGACGGCACCGTCAAACGCCGGAAGAATTGTATTTTAAGTTGTTTTCCTAGAACCGTTTGCGTTCACAATTTCCTTTTCTGTTCTTCGACTATACCAATATGCAGAAATATAAATTTACTCTGAACAAGCATCTCGCTGCCCAGCTCCCCACTTAGGTATCTCTATAAATCACGTCAACGTCTCCGTGGCAGTGTATATTGTTTGGGTGAAGTAAATTTGTGTGCTCTACGACATATCAGCCATTTTCAGGTTCAATCATTTTGGTAAAGATTCATGAAGTTGTTTACATTCTCAAACACCTGCTCGTGTTTGGCTGGTTATTTTATTTGATGTCATGTCAACCTTCCTGTGCCACTCAGTGCAGAGTCCGATCATTTTGGTGCAAGATTTTATACTTCACGTTCTTTAAGTCTTCAAACATTTGTCCGTGGCATTTGGTTTGCTCGTTTTGTAGAGTATAGTAAATAGATTGCTGTTTTTTTTTTTTTTTTTTTTTTTTTTTTTACTTTGCAGAACATAATGAATTTTTACAGAGATAAAAAGATAAAAAAAAAACAAAAAAAAACATGGATTTGAGTCAGGAAGTCAATAACTTCAGACAGCCTGATCTGGTAGCACGAGGGAGGAAACAAAATATAAATATTATGTAGTTTAACTTTAATATCTAACATACGTTGCAAATGTTCTATAAACAGATTATGGGGGAAAAGAAACAATTTGCGCAGTATTGCAAATTGAAATTTCGAACAACATGAAAATAAAAATACCTACAACCTTTGCCGGCATATTATATTTATCAATTGAACCAGCAATTCAGTTCTCTCTCTCTCTCTCTCTCTCTCTCTCTCTCTCTCTCTCTCTCTCTCTCTCTCACTCACTCACTCTCGTACACAAACAGAGTCGAATAGCGAGATTAAAAAAAAAAGAACCGAAAGAATAATCCTATCGTATAGATGTAGGGGAGGGACAACATGGAAACGCTTAAGTGTAACAAATATTATTTTTTAAAAACAGGGTTGAGAAAAACAGTGTGAGAAATATATATATATATATATATATATATATATATATATATATATATATATATATATATATAACCGATCAACGTCGGATACCGAAGTTTGCTCATCAACTCAACTTCCGCATACGTGACTGACCGTAGATTGCCACCTACAAATGAAGTAAAATATTTTTTTAAAGATCCAAGATAAATCAGCAAGAACATGTCATTTCTTCCACTGGGTGGCGTAAGACAACAAAGTCTGGTATTATCATGCTGTCGGGGCGTTCCAACTTGAGCATAATGGTTTTTCAGCCCCAAACCATATTTAAACCACCGTCAACATCTGATCGGTGCTTTGTTGAAAACATCGCTGCTTATTTGATTATTTACACGTACTTGTATAGATTTATTACACGCTAACAACACCTACACACGCTGATGTGTGTGTATGTGTGAGTTTGTGTTTAGGTTGATATGTATAATAAGGTAATCGCCAAAACGGAGCAAAATGCATTAACACAAAACTATGCTTCCTTAGTCTGATATTTTAACCTTTAACCAAACTCTTTGCCACCCCTTATGTCTATTACGCACACACGTATATACGCGAAGACACACATATACACATATATATTTACATGCATACTAGCACACCACCCAACGTGGCTCGGTTGTAAAATACGCTTAAATATGACATTTTAGATCATGTATATTTCGTTTTTATTATTACAGAACCAATACTGTATTGATTATTTTGTTGAATATTTGACTCCCGGACAGCAGCAGTTTGCCGAAAGTAAAGCCGAGATATAACAGGGCGATTGTTCAATGTTTGAAAATATCAAATATTTCACTAGGAGAAAGGATCATATAAAAGGAATTAAAAAACAGTAACGAAGACGGGAATTTAAGTTAAAGTGTAGAATTGTTTAAAATAAATTTTTAAGTCGCAATAAATAGATTTGGAATTTAATTTCAGAAACAATAATATTTAATTAAGTATCAAAACAATAAACAATGGAATTGACTGTTATGTAAACAAAGGAATAGTTTTTTTTTTTTCATATATATATACATGTAAACAGACAGAGAGTTGGCTAGGGGACGGGGGCAGTCATAAGTCCAAGTGCCCTAGCAAGCGAAAGGGAATTCAGTCTTTTGAGGTCAATGGAAGCATCTCTGGACTAACTAGTGACAATGTACACAACAGAAAAATGCATTATTTTATTATGCGTTATTATCCGTTATTATTGGATTTTTTGTTGAAATGTCTAAACACTGACACACACACGAATACATCCACGACACGAGTCGCTACACGATGTTACACGTTCATATAGATGCTATATAACACATTAACACTATATAACACATTCGCTATATAACATGTATCGATTGTGATACATCACAGAGACTATGTATATATATATATATATACCATAAAATATATTTTTTCTACCTAAATCATATTTTTGAAACTTTTGAAAACCCTACTATATATCTTATACGATATAATTGTTACAAAACACACACACACACACACACACACACACATATATATATATATATATATATATACATATATATATATATGTAACAATATACATGCTATGTAGCAATATATATATATATATATATATATATATATATATATATATATATATATATATATATATATATATATATATATATATATATATATACAGTGATGATCATATTTATTGGCACGGTAAAATAAAAGTTAAATTTTGTCTAATAAATTCTAAAAAAGGGATTAAATTAAAGAAAATAACAAAGTATATTATGTATTTTTAACTGGCCTTTCCGATGCAGCAATCGGATTTTAGAAAAAATAAATAACAAAAGAACAACAAACATAATTGCAAAAAACCCTTGTTCAAAATTATTGGCACGATTTATTTAATAATCAATTGTATAGCCTTTGGCCTTGATTACCTTCCTCAGTCGCTTTTCATAGTTTACAACCAAGTTGTTGCACTCTTCAGTAGTAATTTTAGCCCACTTTTCCTGACAATAATCCTCCAATTGAATAAGATTCTTAGGCTTCCTTTGCATTACCCTCAATTTTAATGTTCTCCATAAATTTTCAATTGGATTAAGGTCTGGGCTTTGTGATGGCCACTCCAAAACATTAATATGATTGTCCTCAAGCCATTTCTTAGTCAGTTTAGCCGAATGCTTTGGGTCATTATCTTGCATGAACCACCAACGACGACCAAGTGAGAGCTCTTTAGCAGAGTCTTTCAGGTTTTCATCCAATATTTTAACATAATCTTCCTTTTTTATGCTACCTGTGACCTTAACAAGTCGCCCTGGTCCAGAGGCAGCAAAGGATCCCCAAAACATCAAACTGCCTCCACCGTGCTTCACTGTGGGTATGGTGTTCTTAGGCAGGAAAGCTTCGCCAGATTTTCTGTAAATATAAGACACTTTATTATGGCAAAATAACTCTATTTTCGTTTCGTCAGTCCATAGAACACGTTTCCAGAATGCAACATCTTTATCAATATGACGTTTTGCAAAGGCTAGCCTTGCTTTCAGGTGCATAGGCTTCAATAAGGGAGTCTTTCTCGGACGACATGCTTTTAAACCAGCTCTATTCAAAACTCTACCAACTGTATGTCGAGATACATTCACTCCAGAGGTGCTCTGTTCATCAACAATTTCCCCAACAGAGATCCTTGGGTTTTGTTTTACTTGTCGAACAATTTTCCGTTCATCTCTTGGGGAAAGAATCCTTTTTCTCCCTTTACCCTCTAAACTCATAACGTGGCCTTGCGATTTGAACTTGTTTATTATGGCTCTAACAGTGGATTTGGGAAGGTTTAGCTTCTTTGAATCTTATCATAGCCCTCCCCATTGGTATGGCATGCTACAACAAGCTTCCTGACGTCTTCGCTGTGTTCCTTAGTTTTAACCATGGCGATTGAAAATTATAATTTAGTCACTTATAATAGTTTAAATAAATCGCTATCTAAAAATTATCTGAAAAAAATTATTCACTGAATTAGCGTTAAACAAGCATAATATGGCTATAAAAAAGTTCAGAAAGCACGTAAACCGGAAATTGATTGATATTATACTGATACTAAAAGAAAAACAAAGCCGTGCCAATAATTTTGAACAAGGGTTTTTTGCAATTATGTTTGTTGTTCCTTTGTTGTTTATTTTTTCTAAAATCCGATTGCTGCATCGGAAAGGCCAGTTAAAAATACATAATATACTTTGTTATTTTCTTTAATTTAATCCCTTTTTTAGAATTTATTAGACAAAATTTAACTTTTATTTTACCGTGCCAATAAATATGATCATCACTGTATATACAGTTATGTAGCAATTGTATTATATCTGATATGCAGTAAGGATTTCCAAAGTTTCAAACGAAATTATGATTTGGGTACCATCAGCTAGAATCGAAACCAAAACATCTTATTCGTTACCCTCGAAAGCACGCCCGTACGAATATAAAATGTTTTATTTAAAATTACGTTGTTTAACTTATAAATGTATATTTTGTATGCGAAGATCATTTTAAGTCGACTTACGCCTTTCAAGTTTCGATTTTTTTGTTTCTATTTTGACAGCTATTTCTTGCGAGCTAAAAACCAAATCGAATTTGTTCCACATGGCAAAATTCCCTATATGTTTTTATTTTTTTACATGGGTGTCACCACTTATCAAGGCCCAGAGGCCACTCGAGGATAAGGGTTAATAGGTATACATTAGTCATTGTGATTTT